>NW_007255633.1:78102-81364 GCF_000164805.1 Carlito syrichta
GGGGGCTGGGGATGAAATCCATGTGGAGCCCCCTCCCCTCTGCAAGGGCCGGACAGCGCACAGCAGGCGGGGACCCAGGTTCCCAGGGAGGATCCTGAGAACTGGCCAAACCGGTTGCAGATGAGTTTCCGGCAGCTTTTCTTCAGTTTTTACAAGAAGCTGCTCTCTGAGGCCCATGGCAGGAGGCCTGGGCCCGGCTCTGCCCGGTCAGACAGGGCCTTTTTTCCTCTCCTCCTGCCTTCATCTCGGGCCCCCACCACCATGAGAAAGAGCCACCACCAGGCCAGGCTGCCTCCTGAAGAGGGCTCTTTCCAGAGACGCCCTCTCCAGCACTGGGACCCAGGACCATCTGGTGAAGCTGCCCTCCTTGTGGTCTCTGGCGAGCCAGCAGCTTCTCTCTGGGGCTCAGTTTCCATCTCTGTAAAACGGAGCTGGGAGGAATCAGCTCTTCCCAGAATCCAGTTTAGCTGGTCCCCAGGCCCCTACCCTGGCCAGCCACAGGTCCCCCCCTCCCATGGGCTAAGGAGGCAGCCCCCAGTGTGAAGGGCAGAGCCCTGGAAGACCCCGCTCAAGGCTCTCTCCCCAACCTCCCACTATGTGGGCCGTGCTCTGTTGCCTCAGTGCCCCGTAAAGACGAGGGCCCAAGTTCAAGACCTTGTTCCACCTGAGCTGCCCTGCTGGCCATGTGGCCCCGCCCCCACCCTGATAAGTCTTGTCCACAACTGGAATCTCATGGGCTTTCCTCCCAGCCACGCCTGTGGCCAGACCTACAGCTTGGAACTCTCCCTTGGGCCTTGGAGACAACTCAGCATGATGGTAAGATGGATAGAGGTAGGATGAAGGCTGGCAAGATGGCTGGGGAAGAACCTGGCTTGGGTTACCGGTGGCTCTTCCCTGTGGCCTTCGGAATCCTGTTCCTCCTAGGCCAGCTCAGGGGCCACCAACCTCAGTGCTGCGCAGACCACAGCCCTCTGCCCCCACCAAGCTCCCCGCCCTCCAGGTGCCCTACCTGACCTCACCTGGGTGCTCACATCCCTTCTCTGCCAGATGGACTCCTGCTCACCTTCCAAGACAAAGCTCTAGGGCTCCTGATCTAGGAAGCCTCCCCTGCTTCCTCTCTGGGCAAGGCCCTAAGGAAGGAAGCTAGGGCCCTGGAACCCTGCCTGGGGGCCTGGGAGGGCTTCTTGGATGGAACAGAAACTTAAGTCAAGAGGAGGCAGGAAGGAGTTATCAAGGAAGGTGGGTTGGGAGCCCTATGGAGGGCCCTTGCCACCCCGGAGGGGTTTACTGCTTGCATGTTATGACCGCCGACAGGGGCTCAGCCAATTCCTCTTCAAGGGTCAGGCCTGCACACCGTGGGTGCCTGGCCTCTTTGGTTGCAGGGGTGAGAAGGGAAGAGTGAGTCGGAGGGTCTGGGAGGCTCCTCCTGGTGGCCCATGGAAGGTGGCCTGAACTCCCAGGCACACCCCTGTGGTAACAGGCAGCGTAGTCTCTGAGAAAGTGAGTTGGAACCTTGTGCCAGTGCCAGCTTTGTCCTGTCCTCCAGCTGTGCCCTCAGACACGTCACTCAGCCTTTCTGTGCCCCCACAAAAGACACATAATTAGCCACAGGATTGGAGACTAAATGAGACAAGGTGTGCGAAGCAGGCCTGGCCTCAGGCCTGGCCTCAGGAGGCACTCAGTATCCCTGAGCTGGGAAAATGTTTGATGATAACATCACAGGGGACTTGTGCCTGGTGAGGTTGTTTGGGGCTCACAATTGTGTTAACTTATGTCAGGAGATTGTGAGACTCTTGGTGCCCATTTCGCAGGGACACCAGTCCAGGACACAGGCTCCAAGCTCCTCTATCCCAGGTGCTGCCCCAGGGGAGAAATGGAGGCTTCAGGGGAGCCGTGGAGGCCCAGCAGTGGGGGGGAGGGGAGCACCAGGGAAGGAATGGAGGCCCCAGAGGAGAGGTAGAGGCTGAGGCGTGAAATGGAGGTTCCAGGGATGAGATAGAGGCCCCAGGGGTGGGATGGAGACCTCGGGGACCCCATGAAAAGGGCAGGACAAGGGACGGCACAGGCCCAGGGAAGGACACAGGGACTACAGAGCCGACTGCTGGCAGAGCAGGATGTGGGGGCTTGGCTCCCGGCAGGCACGTCAAAGTAGGGAACAGATGATTTATTATCCCAATAAGGACGCTTGTTAAGAATGAAAGGATGGGGCACTGGCAATTATTTAAGTTACGTAGTTGTTTTACTATTTATTCATTGACCAACAAATCAGTTTTATTATTTTGGAAGACCTCTAAAATAGTTCTATGCAAAGCCTTTTAAAAATAATGCAACTATTTCTTTTTTTTTTGAGTTGGAGTCTCACTCTGTCACCCAGACTGGAGTGCAATGGCCGCTCCCGGCCACCGCAGCCTCGACCTGCTGGACTCCGGCGATCCTTCCGCCTCAGCCTTCCAAGTAGCTGGAACTACAGGCGCGCGCTACCACACTCGGCTAAAATAATTTAAATAACTGATGTCATTGTACACTAAAGTACATTCAGAAAATAAGCTCCTCCCCTATGCTGATTACCTGAACCTCAACAAATGCCACAAGCAGATCGATTTTCCTGTAATCGTTCTTAAAGTCGCACTTAAAGTCTCCAAAATGTGAACTTGTAGACCCATCAGCTGACACTTCTGGGTGGATCACAACATTTGAATTAAGAAAAATCTTCCCTCTCTGCAGGACTGGGGCACCTGGTAAAGGCAGAACAAATTCTGTAAATGGAGAAGGTTCTCCGTTCTGATATTTTGCATTGAAATGTGTAAATATTTCAGCCCAAATATTCCCGCAGGTGCTGCATTTTGGCTTCCATTCAGAGTACAAATATTCAACAAATATTTGTACAAGACAAATCTCGTCAAATACGTTGTCTCTATGATTTCTCGAATGCTTCTTCAAATGTAGATGCTGCAAAACGGTGGGCCTACTTGACCCCATCTCACCGCAATCCAGAATATAAATACATCCAATTAATAGTAGAAGCTCCATCAACAGATGCTCCCAAGGACAATAGCACAATTTCCAAACAAAATCTTGCCCCCACCTGAGCCAGCATTGGTTCATTTGACCAGTTCCTCCCTGAATTTTACCGTCTCCTGGTCTGCAAGCAGTTTCCAATCACTGCAATTCTACAAAGCCTTCCAAATCTGCAATTGTTTGATGCTGCGTTTGTTGAAAGAGTTGATTAAAGATTCCTATCTGATTTTTTTTTTTTTTTTTT
>NW_007255633.1:81385-89886 GCF_000164805.1 Carlito syrichta
CCCAGGCTGGAGTGCAGTGGCACACTCACAGCCACCCCAGCGTCGACCTGCTGGGCTCAGATGATCCTTCTGCCTCAGCCTCCCAAGTAGCCAGAACTATAGGTGCACACTACCATGCCCGGCTAATTTTTTTGATTTATTGTAGTGATGAGGTCTCCCCAAGCTGCCCAGGCTGATCTTGAACTCCTGGGCTCAGGCAATCCTCTCTCTTTGGTCTCCCAAAGGGCTGGGATTATAGGCTTGAGCCACCGCGCCCGGTCCCTACTTGATTTTTTAATCAAGCAAACTTCAGAGAATTAGTTTCCCCAAATACTCACAAACATGGCAGGTCTCTTGGGTTTATCCTTGAGGCTCCAGGGCTCGGGAGGGGAGAGGACAGCAGGGGTGTGTGCTTTGTCCCAGAGCTGCGCTTTGGAGGAGACCCCAGCTCCTCTGAGAGGACACACAGGGGGACAGTGGCCAAAGTTAATCACCACGGTTCCTGTTTGCAGCCTGTGTAGAAGCAGTTGTGGGTTCTGCATGTACCACAGCCAGGTTTGTCTCCACTCCATTTACTTTCTGACTAATAAGAACATTGGCCAGGCATGGTGGCTCATGCCTGTAAATCCCAGCACTTTAGGAGGCCAAGGTAGGAGGACTGCTTGAGACCAGAAGTTTGAGACCAGCCTGGGCAACATAGCAAGAACTCGTCTCTATAAAAAAATTAGCCGGGCAATATGGTGTGCGCCTGCAGTCCCAGCTACTTGGGAGACTGAAGTGGAAGGATCACCAAGCCCAGGGGGTTGAGGCTGTAGTGAGTCATGAGTGTGGCACTGCATTCCAGGCTGGGTGACAGACAGAGTGAAACCCTGACTCAAAAAAAAAAAAAAGTTAAAAAAGAACATTGCTTTTACCACACACATTTGTATTTCTATCATCACTGCAAAAACAAATAGTTTTGTCTTTGTGCTGAACTTTTTAACTGAATTTGCAAGAGCACTCATAACCATGTCAGATGAGTCACCCTTGACAGAATCAACTTCTGAAAACTTCACCTCGATTGCACAAATTGGGTGAAAACATCTAACTGCTGTTGGAATTTGCAGTTTGCTCATCGTGGCCCAAGGGGCGGGTGGGGCGGGGGGAGTCCCAGTCAGGGCGGCTGCAGCCCCATCCTGCACGTCTCCTTGTACCGCTATGCCTTGCCCAGCTTCCGGAAGTGAGGCTACTGCTGGGGTCTCGCGCCCTGTCCAGGTGCCCTTGGCCCTCGAAGACCAGAGGCTGAGAGGTAAGCCCCATAAAGACATCCGTGCTTCTTCACGGCTTTACAGCCACCCGCTGTCCAGGGGTAGATGGAAATTAGTCCCCTGAGAGACAAGAAGGGAAACTGAGGCTCTGGGCCAGTATGTGCCATACCCTGGTTGAGATGGGGAGTGAGTGCGGAACAGTGAGTGCGGAACAGGTCTGAGCCCAGGTCTAGCCATGCCTGCCTGTTGGGGTGAGACCAGGCACACGAGGCTTTGCCCATAGGGAAGGGGCTGGCAGGGTCCTGGCAGGAGGTGGTGGCTTCCTGAAGAGGTCCCAGCTCCAAAGCCACTTCTCCAGCCTGACATGCCCACTGGCCAATATGTGCATTCAACTCTGAGGCCATAGGGCTTCCAAGCGCTGGCGTGGACCGGCCCGCAGAGAGAACCTGGTGTGTAGGTAGCTGCCATGTTTCTTAGCCTCGGAGTGCTGCTGCCTCCCTGTGCAGCTTCCAGCTGGCCTCCTCTGCCTCAGTTTCCCCACTTATAAAATGCAGGATGTCCCCCTCTCACGTTGTCAGGAGCTGATATTCCAAGGCCTTGGACACATAGGGCAGGAAGGGACAGATGAGGGTCCCGACAGGGCCCTGGTCAGATCTGCCAGCCTGGGGGTGGAGGGGCTGTTCATACCTCCCAGTTCAAGCCTGCTTACCCAAGTCCCAAACCACAGCTGCCCAGGCCTCCTGAGATGCCCTGGCAGCCCACAGCCCCATCCAGATGTGGAAACCGAGGAGCCAGCGGGAGAAGGTGTCCCCAGTACTGGCAGCCGGGACACCCGAAGCCAGAGGGCCATCCACAGAGGGATGGGCAGCACTGGGCCAGGAGGGAGCTCTCTCAAGAGGCTGCTTTGTGTGTGCTGAGGGGGTCTCTGGGGTGTTCAGGTCACAGGGCCCTGGGCCAGCCTTTTCCTTTTCTGGGTTGCTGTCCCTTCCTCTAGCAATGGTCCCTGCAAAGGGCTGTCTGGATGGTCCCAAAGGTGGGATGGCCACACCCAGGAGTGCAGTGGGGAAACTGAGGCAGAGGAGGGGACCTGGGCTTCAGAGGGTCCAGGGATCAGGGTCTGGCTGAGGAGATGGAGGGGTCGTCCACTTCACAGTCCAGAGAACGTCCCCTGGACCACCCTTCCTCAACAGTCCTCTGCCACCTCCCAGGGGTGCTGGTGCGTGCAGGGTGCTAAGACACCACAACGACCAAGACAGACGGAAGCCCCCCTCCCAGGCCTGCTGCTCCACTGCAGAGGTGGAAAGTCAACAGAGGAGGAAGTAAAATGCCCAGTAACTGTGAGGAAGATCCCACAGGGCTGCTGTGCTGGACAGGCACCGAGGCCCTGAGGGACAGGGTGGGCTGGGGGCTCCCTGAGAAGGGCCCCCAGAGACAAGGTCTGGGGGGCCGGCCTCACGATGTCAGGGCACAAGAAAAGCGGCAGAGTGGTGAGGGCGACTGAGGCACAGCAAATAGGTGCAGGGGGCTAGGGACGCAGGGTGGGCTGTAAATGGTGGCTGGGGCATAGGGGAGGGCCTGAGGGTACCAGGTGGGGGGGACAGCTGCAGCCACCAGGAGCGGGAGGGTGGTGGCTGGGACGGGTGACGGTGGGACCCTGAGCATGTCATGAGGGTGGAGCCAACAGGATTTGTGGAAGGATGGACTGCAGAGCTGAGAGAATGGTGAGGCGTGAGAGAGCCCGAGGCTGTGGCCTGAGCCCCTAGGACAGAAGAGGACGAGGCAGAGGGGGTCAGAGCAGGGGACAGGATGGTGAGTTCTTCTACAAGGTCCTTGCTGGAGAGCTAAATGTGATCTTGGGCTGATGGGATCATGGCGGGCTCTCACCCTCTGGTGTACAGCAGCCTGACTACTGCACACGTCCCAACATGCCTCTTCCTTACCGAACTTCGGGGGCTGGGTCTGGTGATCTGACCCAGGCCACGATGTGATTCCCTGGGATGCAAACATGACTTAGCCCCAGTTTTTACAGATCTAGAAACTAAGCCAGGGCCGAAGGGAGGGAGTGACTTGTCCAGAGCCCCACACTAGCTATGAGGAGAAAGGGAAAAGGGCGAGTCCACCCCTGCCCACCCCTGCCCGGAGGACCCTGTGTCTGGGGGGGGGCGGCATCTCCTGTTTTCCTGAGGGGGATGGGTCACTGGCTCCAGGCTGCAGAGCCAGCGCCGGGTCTGGACAGGGGGTGTCTGAGGCCAAAGCCGCTGTTTTTCCAGGGCTCATGCTTGCCCCTGGGGCCTGTGGGAATTTTCTCTCCGGAGAGTCCTGAAAGGCCTGAGGGGCGGGGGTGCTGAGTCCAGCTGATGGAGACGAAAGGGCCACATGCTTTTTGTGGTCGAATTATCCAAACAGTGAATCGCTGCATCCGCCCGGGCGGCTGTGAACGGGCCGGCTTTGTCCCGGCCTGAGAACAGCGGCGGCGTGTGGGGCCAGACAAAGCGGGCGCTGACGCCGCCTTTTCCATGGTCCGGCAGAGAAAGAAAGGCCTGGCGCACAAAGCCACGGCCCAGCCACTGGGGCGGGGCAGGGGGCGGTGAGGGGCCCCTCCGGAGCTTCCCATCGGGATGGGAACAAAATGCAGCAGGGTCCTCTCCGGCCCAGGGATGGCTCTGCACAGCCCAACCATCCTTGTCATGCCCCCAAGGCCCGGCAGGGATGGCAAGAGACCACCCAGGTCCGCACCACCATCAGCCACCACCCCCAAGTCTGGCCCCAAGGCCAGGCACGGCTGCTCAGTGAATCCCAGTCCCCTGGCTGGTTGCGCAGTGCCTGGGTGGGCAGGGCCTCCCCGGTGACCGCCAAGGAGCCCAACCAGCGATGTGCTTAAACTGACGTCTTAAGAAACATCGTGAGTGCTTTGGGGGCAGAACGGAGACAGCCATGCTGTGAGGCAGGTGGTAGGGGACGCACCCCACCCCTGGCTGTGGGGCAGGGAGAGCAGAAGCATTGAGGCCACAACTGGGAGTTCCTCGTCTTCACTGCTCTGTCCAATGAGGTGGCCTGTCCTGGGAGCTCCTCCTGCCCCAGGCACAGGTGGCCAAAGAGCGACCACAGGCCGAATGTCAGGCCAGGCCACCTTCTGCTCTGAACAGCCTGCCGGAGGTCAGAGCGAGGTCTGAGATGCTGGGGAAGACAGGATAGAGAGGGACACCCAGAGAGGGGACCCCAGGAGACAGCAGGGGCCCCCAGGTGAGACCACAGTGGGAAGTCACTGGCTTCTTGGAGCTCCTGTGGCCCTCGGACTCCCTGAGGGTCGCCCGAGGATCCCAGACACTGAGACTGAGCCTGGGCCTATCTTGGAGTAGGCGGTCCCCATGCCTGTGCCTTTGGCCCTCAGCCCATCTTGGGGAGGAAGGGCCACAGGTAGCCTTGGGCCAGCAGCAGGCTTTGGGTCCTGAGTGGCTGGGTGGGGAGGGAAGGAAGGCGGGAGCTCTTAGAGCATCTGTGTGGGCATCAGCACGGGGCGGGGCACACCCTGTCACCAGAGCCCTGAGGGGCTTGGTGGTAGCCATGTTGGGGGAGAGCGTCAGCTCATTTTTGTATTGGAAAGCTTTCTTATAGTTGCCAGAGAATAAGCCAGAACAAAAGTGCTCAACCCGGCACGGTGGCTCACACCTGCAATCCCAGCACGTTGGGAGGCTGAGGTGGGCGGATTACTTGAGCTCAGGAGTTCGAGACCAGCCTGGGCAACATGGCGAGACCTTGTCTCCACAAAAAAAAATCAAAAAATTAACCAGGTATGGTGGCGTGGGCCTGTAGTCCTGGCTACTCAGGATGCTGAGGTGGAAGGATCACCTTGAGGCTAGGAGGTCGAGGCTGAAGTGAGTTGTGATCATGCTTGGGCAACAGAGTGAGACCCCAGCTAAAACACACACACACACACACACACACACACACACACACACACACACACACACAAAGTGCTTGGTGGGTCTGGGGGAGGGGAGGGCGGCCATGGATGTTCCAAGATGCAGCATTCATTCCAAGGGAGGATGGTGACAGGGACGGTGGGCAGCTGGGGTCCCAGGTGAGCTGGAAGAAGAATCAAGTCAGTAAGGGGGCACATTCCAGCGGCCAGAAGAGCAGGCCCTGGACGTGAAGGGCCGTCCTCCAGACCAGACAGCCTCGCCATAATTATATCATCTAATCTACAAAAATCACTTGTGGTACTATCATGTACACCCAGGAAAACCAAGGTGCAAAGGGACTCGGGGTACTGGAACGCCTAGGACTGGGGTGGCCTACACCCATGGTGCCATGCAGCTGCCCTGATTGACCCCACAGCTGACCCCAAGACCCCGTGCCATTCAAGGTGACCTGACGCTGATCTCCCCACCATGCAAAGCCCTCATGGGGACCCTCGGCACACACACTGGACCAGTACTTGGCCTGCTGGGAAGGGCCAGGGCTGGCCTCACCTTCCTCAGGCCAAGCGGGGCCCTCAAACCAGAAGAGCCTGTCGCTCTCCGAAGCCTGCCCCAGCTCCCATCCTGGTCCCATTGGCTTTGCCCTTGGCCAAGAGCGTGTGGCAGCTGTAGGGGCAGGGAAAACAGCTGGCGTCCCTGGCTCCACTCCAGCAGGGAGGGTGGACTCTGATGAGGAGGCAACTCATCTGATGCAGCCCCCCGACCAGGTGGTGTCCAAAGAGGCCACTCAAGCCCCTACCTGGCCCCAGCCACCAGGCTTCAGCCACGATCTTCTGCCAGGATGTGACTAACCGTTCAGGCCAAGGTCTCAGGGCTGCCTGGAGGGCACTCAGAGGGTCAGAAGTGTGTGTGTGTGAGTGTGTGTTCCATGCCTGGGTCCCGGCGCCAGAAGAAGTGTGGCCAGTCTGCCACCTCCACCCCAGGACCCATCTCATGAGGCCTGCCTGGGTTCCACTGTAGTGCGGGGCCCCATCTCTCTGCTCTTGTGGTTTCTGCATCATTCAGCAACTGACGACCTCCCTGTGTCTCCAGCCCCCCGACCCTCATGTGGGGGTACTGACACTCCACAGAACTGTTGTGAACAGCAGAAAGAGGGGTAATTTGTACAAATCAACTGCTGGGTCCAAAACAGTTGCTCAGCAAATGGTAACTCTCCCTTGGAAAGGTCTAGAACCTCCAGGAACCCACCTGTGGGTATCACAGAGAAGAGGCCTGGGTGTGCATCACTGCAGGCTGCAGATACTCCATGAAGACTCAGCCAACATTTCCTGAGGTCCTATCTCAGGCCCTGGGTCCAGCTGGGACAAAGGATCCCAAGATGATCACATGCGCATGGTCCCCTACTCTTAGGGGGCTCAGGTCAGTGGGGGAGATGGACATTTTCCCTGTATGGTGCCTATGAGACCTCAGCCCTGAAGCAGGACCAGTCCCCAGACTTGCAGACCTGGGATGCAGTCAGGGAGGACTTCATGGAGGAGGGAGCATTTGAACAACGTGGAGAGAAGAGCACCGTGTCTGTGTGTGGATCCGGATGACCTGTGCCAGGAGGTGGCAGGAAGGAGGGTGGAGGTGTGGCAGACGGGGCTAGGGAATGCTTCTTCATGCCCTTCCTTTCTCCAGAGCCTGAGGTGGAGGGTCTGGGCAGCACGTGGCCATGCCAGTCCTTCGTGGGTGGCACAGGCAGATGTGCTGGGCCCTGTGTGTTAGGGGTAGGCAGAGTAAGGCGCCCTGAACGAGGAGGCAGCTGGGCCCCAGGCCCGTCACACTGGGCCCTCTCTGCCCCTTCCAAGACGCAGATGCCTGCGCTGGGCTCCCAGAGGACAGGGATGCCGAGGTCTTGGGGTCTTGGGCTGGGACCCTCAGCAGCCGGCACTCAAGCCAGGCCTGTCTGAGCCGGAGCCACCTGGGAATGGCATTTGCGTCGCGGATGACGGGGGCGGAGGGCAGCGGACATCGCCAAGAGGCCCTCTAATGTGTTTGGAGAGAGCAAGTGAGCGGCTGCAATGCTCGGTCACTACTGGTCACCCCCGGTCCGGCCTTTGTTCTCCAGGGCCCCTAGGCGCTGGAGTCTGGTGTCACGTGACGCCGTCTCAGTCAGCGGAATCCGATTCTGCTGCCGAGGCAGGTCCTGTTTAGATGGGATGGCGGGGAGGGCCAGGGGGAGTCGCCACAGCCCCAGGGCTCCTCCCCCACTCTCAACCTTCGAAGGCCCCCCCAGCTCAGGGAGAGGGTGCTTGCCCCCCGAGTTCGGGTGGCTCCCCACAAGCGGGCAAAGAGACCCCATGGTAGGGAGAATGGTGAGGGGTGACAGCTGTGGGATAGGGACAGGGACAGAGGGCACCTCCTGAGGATGAGCTTGAGGCACAGGGAACGGGCTGGGGTCCACAGCCTGAGGCCAAGGGAGTGTGGGGAGGGAGGCCAGGCACTGGTTGTCCCCCTGTCTGCCCATGTCCCCCAGTCCAGAAGTCACTGGAGAGCAGGGACCCTGCTCGGTGCCTGTGGGAAGGGGGTCCATCTTGGCTGAGTCTGTGGGCCCCACAGGGGTAGCTCGGGCTACTTGGCCCAGGCAGGTCCCCACCTCGGCGTCCAGACAGCTGGAGCTGCCTGATGCTGACCTCCAGGCGACACTCCCGACCAGCTCTGTTGGCAACCACGAAGCCCACCCAGCAGGATCCCATGTGAGGACAGAAGCCACCACCGGGGCCGGGAAGGCTAGGGGGCAGTGCTTGGACCAACCTTGAATGAAGTGCAGGATCGGGTAGATGGGGAAATTGAGTCAAAGCCACTTGGGGGATGAGGCAGCCACAAGCAGGATGGTGGGAGTGAGGCTGAGGGGAAAGTTGGAGTCTGGGGCAATGTGTCTTGGCTCCCAGGCAGGGGTTCTTGGCACTAAGCCATTCTTCCAGAAATTGCTGATTAAAAAAGGAAAGTGATAATCCTTTTTTTTTTGAGTTGGAGTCTTTGTTGCCCAGGCTGGAATGAGTGACACACTCACGGCCACTCCAGCGTCGACCTGCTGGGCTCAGGCGATCCTTCCACCTCAGCCTTTTGAGTAGCTGGAACTAAAGGCATGCACCACCAAACCCAGCTAATTTTTTGATTATTGATTGTAAAGACATGGTCTCACCAAGTTGCCCAGGCTGGTCTCCAACCCCTAGGCTCAGGCAGTCCTCTAGCCGCGGCCTCCCAAAGTGCTGGAATTACAAGCATAAGCCACCATGCCCAACCTAAAAGCTATCGCCCTTAATCAAAATGGATCACCTGTCAATCAATGGAAGGGGTCCTCCCACTCTTC
>NW_007255633.1:89906-126640 GCF_000164805.1 Carlito syrichta
CCCCGCTGCCCTACTCACAGCCTGGCCATTCTCTCCAGCTGTCAATGACAGAGTCAATGACAGTCACCTCCTGGTGGCTTCTCAGGGACAGCCGTGTGCTAAGGGAGGCTCAGCCTTGGGTCCCCACTCCTTGGGGCTCCTGTCCCCTCATGCTTTTTAGCCATCGTCTCCTCATGCCTCTGGATGTTGTTCTCTTGATGACTCATCTGAGGCGCCCTGTTACCCCATTGCATGGTGAACACAAGTGACACCATCACAGTCCTGTGGCTTGCCCAGGTTCTCGCCCGAGTCCCCTGGCTCAGTGCCCTTGACCCCCACACCATGGTCCCTCCAGTAAGATAAGGATGGGAAATACTCTTGTCAGCTGCAAGGGGGTCTATGGCTGTTTTACTTTTCCTGAAACACATTCACTTTTCTCAGACATCTCTCATAGCTCCCCATTGCCCTCAGAGTGCAACTGATATGAGCCCAGTGTCCCTTTCCATGCTGTCCCTGAACATGGCCCGGCCAAGCCTTCCCCTGCCGTTCTGCAGCATGGGGGCCTTTTGCCATGTCCCCGTCAGGACCCTGAGCTCAGGGCCTCCCCCGTCGCTGGCCCTGATGCAGTCGTCCGTGCCTTCAATGGCGCGGGCTGTCGGGGACAGAGGCAGTGATTCACCTTTGTCCGGCGTCTGGCCTTGTGACCCAGTCTTGGGGTAGAGACCAGGTGCTGCTCTTGACATGTGTTTGGGAATGGCGCCCTGCTGTCCAGAAGTGTGGCTGGATCCTGAGCCGGACCCTGGGCTGGACATCGTTTGTATTGGGAGTTCGCCTTCTGACTGGACGCAGACGCTTTTAAATCCAAGGCCACGGAGGGACCTGGTTAGCGGTCATGACGCCACACTCCCCATTGCCCTGAGGGAGGCCTCCAAGCTTGGAATTATGGTTCTCAAATATGTACTTACTTGGGTTTGCTTTTGAAAAGGTTAGGATTTAAGTATCACCCGATAACACACACATGCCCAGCTACATCTGAAATTACAGAGCAGCTGGGCCCAGGGTCTGGCCTGTGCCCATGGCTCGGCGAGGAAGTGCCTGCCATGGCTGGGCCATTCCGCCCAGGGAGGGGTGGGTCCCAGGGGTGCCCCACACCTGGACCGTTGCAGGGGGTGGGGCTCTAGTGTGTCATTTGCCAGGGCAAACGACATTCTTCAGGACACTCTGGGGACAGGAGGGCATTTCTCTGCCTCAGTTTATTATCTGTAAGATGGGGCTAGGGCTATTGCAAGGAGTAGAGAAAATGTATGCGGAGAACCTACCTGGGTGCCCACTCACAGCAAACAAAATGCAGGAGACTTGAGGGAGAGAATGGCACTGGGCAGGGCAAACCCTGACCGTGTGCATCTTGGCACAGGGCCCAGCGTGTAAAATGTGCCCAATCATGGGTGGCAGTAATGATTATCAGCCACTTTGCCATTCTGGGCCACGTGAAGGCCAGCCAGAGCAAGGGAGGTGTGGTAGCACGGATGACAGCAGGGCTCACGCTCCAGGTCTTGAAAATAAATCCTTGGAGAGCACGGCCTTGGGGAGGGGCCTGGAGTGACAAGCCCCAGCATTGGTTGCCCGTGGAGAACACTGAGGTGCCTGGAGTCAGGACTGCTGATGCCAAGCCTGCCCCTGGGGCCCAGGAACATTTCCAGCCACCCGCCCCGGCTCTCTGCGGCCCGCCCTGCCCCAGCCAGACTCCCCCTGGCATCCTGGCTCCTGAACGGTGCCCAGCAGTATGCAAGCCCGATGGGGTCATGGCTGATGCCGATCACCAGCCTCGATATCCTCCCGCCACCTCTGCCAGAGCCCTCGGCCACCAGGCATGGTTCAGTCAGAGGAAAGCAGCTGCCTCGCTGGGGCCGGCCCGTCCACTCCACACCTGTGGGTGGTAGCAGGATGAGGAATGGGAGAGGGGGACTCCCCCTCGATCCACACCCCGCCGCAGCTCTGAGCAGCACTGCTGCCCAGCTGCTGGCTCTGCCGGCTGCCGGCTCTGATGTCGCCCCTCCTGTGCCCCACCTGCCGACCGGGGCCTGAACTCCGGAGGTGAACACTGTTTCCCTGCTCTGCCCCGGGCCTTGGGTCAGCTGCTACATCCACTCAGCACCTCTCCTTCCTCCCAGCTCTCCCCTTAGCTCCTGGGCCTCCCTCCCCAGTCTCTTCCCTGGGCATCTCACCCTTCATCCACCCACTGCAGGCAGCCTGGCAAGGGTGGGATCGAGTCTGAGCTTTCCTTTACAGCTGTGTGACTTGGGGAAAGTCAGTTAACCTCTCTGTGCCTCAGATTCCTCCCTATTGATAACAGCAATGCTGTCCTCCCAGGGCAGGTCGTGGGGATCCAACTCTACCGCAGGTGCTTGCCCAGTGCTGACACATGCCAGTCAGACTGTTGCTGTGAACAACCTGGGACCCCAAGCTGGCATCGTTTTCCCTGGCTCGTCATCCGCCCTTCCCAGGCCACCTCCGCCACCTCACTTGACACAAGTTGCACACTCATCAGTGCGTGGGCCACTGGACACTGGGGCAGGTCCCATCCTCCGTGGGTCCCCTGAGGATGTGGACCAAGGGCTGCCATGGGGACTGGCCTTGGGGACTCCCCCAGAGTCTCGGCAGCCAGAGCCACAGGAGCCGCTCCCAGGATCAGAACGGAGGGGTTCGCCTGCTCACCGTGTGCAGAGATCTCTCAGGTTCATTAAAGCTCTGGGGGTAGCCTGAGCCAAGAGGGCTCAGAGAGACATGGTACTCACCGGCCACTGGTTCCAGGAAGAAGTCAGAACAGCAATGCCATCACAGAACTCTTAGCCTCATGTGGTAGTAAGAGCCAGTGTGGAGGTCACTGTGTCACTGTCCACTTGGGTCCTGTCTATCTTTTTTTTTTTTTTGAGTCAAAGTATCACTCTGTCACCCAGGCTAGAGTGTAGTGGCATGATCATGGCTCACTGCAGACTCGACTTCCTGGGCTCAGGTGATCCTTCCACCTCAGCCTCCCCAGTAGCTGGGACCACAGGCAAGCGCCACCACACCTGCCTAATTTTTAAAATTTTTTTATAGGGATGATGACTTGCTATGTTTCCCAGGTTGGTCTTGAACTCCTGGGCTCAAACAATCTACCCACCTCAGCCTCCCAAAATGCCAGGATTCCAAGGTGTGAGCCACTGTGTCTGGTTGTCTCTGATCTTGAACAATTTTGGTCACAGATAAAGTCTTCAGTGGGCTATCCCCCATAAGGCAGGACGGACACCAGGGGGGTCTGGGCTAGAGGTGGGAGGTGTCCACAGGCCACAGGCCTCCTGTGGATAGGACGACCCTGAGCCTCAGCAGCTGGGCAGCCTGGCCTCCTCAGCCTGGGAGGCACCAGCACGGGGGTCCAGGAGACAGAACCCGGGCGGGGAGCACCCAGCCTGGACACCGTGGGGCTGTGCGCAGGTGGGAGCGGGCGGCCCAGACTCCCTGAGCCTCCGAGATGATACCCCGTGAGCTGCTGTGAGCAGGGCACCATCCCGTCACCACTGTTGCCGTGGCACCCCTGCACCCAGGAAGAGCAAGCACCCCAGAAGCATTGGAGCCAGGTGGCATCCCAGTAGCCCCCAAAGCTCACTCGCCGACTGAGGGCCCTCCTGGGACAGGCGGGCCAGTGGGCTGCTGGGAGCCACCAGGCGGTCAAGTTGAAGCAGAAGCCTCCCTCGCTTCGCTGGCCTGGGCGCGAAAACCCCAAACCCAAACAAAACACACCACCAGGCCCCGACAAGTGGCTTTGTGTTGCAGAATCTTCTGGGACATCTGTGGCCGCCCAGGCAGGGGACAGGGCGAGAACAAGGACCAGGCTCTGAATAGGTATTCATGCCGCCAGGCATTCATCAGGGCCCAGTTCCCGGGGGGCTTCCTTCAGGCTCTGCCCCCAGGACCCCGGGCTGCTCCAGCATTCTCTCCCCGGGGTGGTCCCCAGCTCTCCCATCCACAGCGCCTGCCACTGCCCCTGAAGGCTGCCCGGGGGGCCTTGAGGTATTGTCCTGGGGACACCTGCCCTGTGCTGCCCGCCACGGGCACACGGGGTCACAACTGCTGGGGCTCGTTCACACGGGCCTGAAAGGCGTCCCCACCACCACACACTTGCCCTTCTCCTCCTCGGCCGCCTCTGAGCTGCGGGGGGAGGGGCCGGGCAGAGTCAAACAGTATTTTTTCTGTTCTCTCCTGCACAAATGGAATTCAATTAGCAAGGAAGAAACCCAAGCCCGGCCAAAGAGCGCTTAAAAAAAAATCCTTCAGGAGAGAAACATCTTCCCACATCCTGAGCAAATCAATGGTTCCTGTGCATTTTCCTTCCTTCCTCCCTGAATACCCGGGGTGCAGCCAGAATGTTCTCTCCTGCACCCAAGGGGGACTGGGCAACAGGGGAATCTGATGAATACAGATGGGCTCACTCCAGGCCCGGACCCCCTCGCTGGCCCACGAACCGTGATGGGAAAGCCAGACTATCCCGGAGAGGCGGGGCGGCCGGCACACCAGCTCTGCTTCCCCTCCCGCCGGCTAGGCCCTGGGCAGGGTTCAGTGGTATCCCCGGGCTCGGCTTCTCCGCCCCAACCCTGGATGTCCTCAGCCCCAGTGTCTCCTCTGCTCTTCGCTGGGGACTTGACCGCTGTCCAGAGCTGCCAGGAGCATCCCCTGGGTGGCCCGGGGCCCGGACACAGGGAGGTCACTGCAGGTGGCTGGGTCCAGGGAGGGCTGGAGGTGGTGGGGCCTACCTTTCCCGTAGTCTCTGTCACCAGTTCCCTCCTGGCTGTTTCCAGGGGCCCAAGGAGCTGTCGCTCCTGAGCAGTTACTGCAGGGCAAGGAGGTGGCTGTGTTTTGGGGGCAGCGGATCCCTCCTTGTGGGGCTGCACCTGCCTCCTGGTTCACAGTAGTGGCCCCCATCCCAAGGAAAGGACGGCAGCCTACCTTGTTCTGGCTGCCCAGCCGCTCCCACCCATGGCCTCTTCTTCATGGGCAGATTGAGGGCTTGCCAAAGTGTCCGGTCTTATCTCTAAATGCTGCCTCCCCTATAGAGGCTTACTGTGCCCACAGAGCCAACTAGTCTCAATCTATCAATATGAAACTAGAAGAGAAATACATCAGGCTTAAAAAAAAATTTAAAAAGCACCCTCTGACCCTGGACCAAGGCACAGGCCTTGGTAGCTTCATGTCATGAGAAGATCACAGAGCAGGGGTCTAGGAGTCTGGTCACAGCCCTGCCAGGCTCAGAGGGATTCATGCAAATCCCTGTCACTGAGTTTCCCCATCTCGTAAATGGGTCAGTCGGGCCAAGGGCCCAGAGCATTGGGGGGTCCAAGGGTCTTTGAATCTAGGTAGAGACCATTTGTCACCCACTAGATGACAGGCAGGGAAGGACAGAGGGAAGAGTGTGTCAACTGTGGGAAGACAGCCCCTTTCTGACCTGCTGGTGGCAGTCATGGCCCGATGCCATCTGCTCCAGGCCTTTGTGCATGCTCTTTGCTCTGCATGGTGACCGTGGCCCGTCTCCCCAGACCTGGCCCCAGCCCTTCTGCTCTCTCTTCCTCTAAAAGCGTTGGGGCCTAGGTCCACCTCAAGATCCCTCGGCCTCTCCCCCAGGCTGTGAGCTTCCTGGGGATGGCACCTCCTCTGCTCAAGCCACCTGTGGGTCCCCACCCAGCACGAAACTGGCCCAAGGCAGGGACTGGAGGGACTTGACCATTGTCCTGCAGCAGCCTCATCTTGGCTGGGTATGAGTATCCTCCAGCAGGGACCCGCAGCCTCCCCCACGGGCCTCTGTCAAGGCACTGCAGAGGTTCGTGGAGGCGCTGGAATGCACGAGGGCAGGCAGAGGTGGCCTCTTCGGAAGCACAGTGGGTCAGCCCCAGCCTCACTGAGCACACTGGGCCACACGCACCACCTCAGGGAGTCCAGCCGCCCCGCCAGCAGAGGCTCGGCCCATTCTGCAGATGAGAACTTTCCTCAGTGGAAGAGTGGGAAGGGGCAGAAAATCCACACAAAGGGCCACTGCCGGGTTTCACAGGCTTCGGCTCCGCTCAGCTCCCTTTGATGTTCTGAACCAACGGGCATCATTTCAATGCTTTAGAAGACGACTTGGCCACAGGTGACTTGTCTCACAGATTGCTGAAGCGCTAATTAGTGCTAATTATAATCCGATGACTCGCCAAGGCAATCTGTCCTGCTGGGCAGGCGGGGCCACGTCTGATCGCGAGGGGGTGGGTAGCTTTGGGGGCAGGGTGTCGAGCCGCGGAGCTGGCTCTGAGGATGCGCCTGTTAGATGCGACTCTGTTCAAACGTGTTCGACATATTCCGAGGGGAGAAGAGACACATCCGTGCCTTGGAGAGACGTGAGGAGGGACAGCGGCAAGGCCGGCCGAGCCGCTGCTGCGATGCTTGGCTGCAAAGGCGAGGATGAGGCCCAGCAGGGTTGCCATGGAAACAGCTTCTGCTTGGAAGGGGACTCTTGCAGGGTGTGAAGGACAGAAGGCGGCACCCTGAATCCTCGCCCCCTCCCTCACCCTGCCTGGGACCCACTCCAGAGGCGTGGACCTGCCGGGCGCCTAAGAGAACTGGAGAGGGACTGGAGTCGGCACAGGGGTCACCTGGAGCTTGGTCTCTGGCAGGTGGCAGGCAGCCTGATGAGGGATTTGGCTAAAAAGTTTCTGGCAGATAGCTTTCCCCGATGCATTCTGAGCTCACAGCCTATGCCAGCCACTGCAACGTGTGATTGACAGGCACCGCCTCACCCAACCTTTTCAATGAGCCCTGGAGGTCAGTGCTGTTATGTTGACTTGACTGGCAGGGAAACTGAGGCACAGAAAGGACACGGGAATGTGCTTGGGATCACCCGCGGACGGGGCAGAGGCAGAGCTGATAACACACCAGGGGTAGGGTTCACACACATGACCAAAGCCCAGAGCTGCATCCGCTCACCGTAGGTGAGCAGGGGCCAGTACCAAGAATGATCGGTGATGCCAACCATTCTCAGCCTCCTGTAGTGGCCAGTTTTCTGTAGTGTGTTGGAGTCCAACTCCTGCCTCCATGGGTGGACAGTTTGGATCAGTCAGGGGAGGGGATTTGCGTGTGGTCAAAACCCAGATCAAGCGACACTGTTCCCTCTTGCTGCCTCTTGGCTACAGTCGGGTCATACATTCATATTCTGAATTTTTTTTTTTTTTGAGTTGAGGTCTCACTCTGAGGGCTCTGTGCCCACCTAGTCAGGAGAGAGAAGCAGGACAAACATGCAGGAGGGGGCTTCCTTTAAAAATATCAGGCCACAACGGGCGTGGTGGCTCACACCTTTAATCCCAGCATTTTGAGAGGCCGAGGCAATAGGATTGCTTGAGCTCAGGAGTTCAAGACCAGCCTGGGCAACATAATGAAACCTTATCTCTACAATAAAATAAAATAAAATACAATAAGCAGGCTTGGTGGTGCATACCTGTAGTCCCAGCTATTTGGGAGGCTGGGGTGGAAGTACAGCCTGAGCCTAGGAGACTGAGGCTACAGGGAGCTGTGATCTTGCCACCGCACTACAGGCTGGAGAACAGAGTGAGACCCCAACTCAAAAAAACATACACTTCAGAGTCAAGTGTCCAAGGAGAGGCTACCTCTGCCGCTCAGCCTGCTGGGTAGAGTCGCCAGGGGTCCCCCTCATCACAGTCAGCGACATCTTGGCATTTCTTATTTGTCCCCAGGAAGGCCTAAAGTATTTTACTTTTTAAAAATAATAATCTGGGATTTCTATCAACAAAGCTCCAAAGCCACAAAGTGTCCTGGGTGGAGAGGAAAGGTTATAAATGAAGTGGCTGGAACTTGACCTGTCTACCTGGCGTGGCTGCAGGCTTGGGAAGGGGAAACCCAGGCACCACATTCTCCTTCACCTGATTTGGGAGGGTCACGGTCACGTGGACATCCCCAACAGAGACAGGGCAGCGTGTGGCCTCCCCCAGACTGTGTTGAGTGGGGTCCCTGAAAGTGCACCCAGCCTGATGATGCTTTGCCATCCCTGTGGGAAGATGAGCAAAGGGCCTGAGGGAAAGGCCAGGCACATTCTGGAACCAGACGTCATGCTGAGGCTTCCACCGGCACTGTGTCCTCTCTTCTCGATAGTTGTCACCCTCCAAAATCATTCTATTCTTGACTTGTGACTCACCTGCTGTCTGGGTCCCTAGTTGGGAGTTTTAGGGACTTCCTCCCTCTCTTTTGCGATTGTTGCATGAGACTCAGCATACAGTAGGTGCTCAATAAACATTTGAAGGTTGGAGAAGTGAGCTGTAAACAGTGGGCTCTCCAAGTAGCCCTACATACCTCTACAGTGAGTGAAGAACAGCCATCACCTCCTGGTAGGCGGAACCCCAGGAAACAGTGAGTCTGGGTCCAGACTGCCCTCTGCCAGGGTCTTCTGACCAGCTTCCTCCGTGGGGCGTTCTCATGTTGGGGCTCCCGGAGCAAATGTTACAGGGTCACCGCTTACTCCAGGTGCCAGGCCTGGCTTGTGGGCTGCTTGGAGCCTCTGCTAGCGTGTCTTTGTCCACACAGTAGAGAGCCCTCAGCCTCCTGTGCTCTGCAGGTGTCTGACAGATGCCCACTCCCATGCCCAGAGCTGGGTCCACCTCACCACGGAGCATATCTGTAAAAACGTACCTGTCGGTCAGAGATGGACAGAAACACAGCCCCTAAGATCTTTCTTTGGGGACCACATGCATCTTCTCTGCATGAGCCGAGGGGCTCCCTGCGTGCACATTGGGTGAGGATGGGGTCCTATCGTGCTAGCCTCACCAGCCATAACCAGACCCCCCTGAGGTCAGGGAGGATCTCATCCTACAAAGCCCTGACTGGGGCCAATCTGCAAAAGGAAGAGAAAGGCCAGAACCTCTGGGTTTCTGATGAGCCCAGGATGATGGTCCAGATCCTGGGTCTGCCATCACTTGCCAAGTGCCTCCTAGGTGTCAGCAGCTAGCCATGGGCAGGAAAGCGAAATGTCTGAGATATTTCCCTTGCTCTTTTTTTTAAAAAAACAGCTTTATTGAGGTATAATCACTGTACAATTAACAGCCCATGTTTAAAGTGTACAATTTGATAAGTTTTGACATATGCATGCATTACTGAAACCACCACCACGAAGTCAAATTAATTAACAAGTCTGTGATCCCAAAACATGCCCCTTTGTAAACAATCCCTCCCTGCCCCCGAGCCAGTCCCCAGGCAACCCCTGATCTGCTTTCTGCCACTACAAATTAGTTTGTGCTTCCTAGAATTTTATGAAAACAGAATAATTTTGTCTGGGTTCTTATACCCAGTATAAATATTTCAAGATTCGTCCATGTCTTTAGGTGTATCAGTCGTGCATTCCTTCTTACTGCTGAGTGTGTGGGGGTTACACCATAGTGTGTTTTTCCACTCATGTGGAAGATAGACATTTCAGGTCATAGACATTTAGCTATATGATAGGTTGCAGATAAGGCTGCTATGAATGTTTATGTGCAAGTCTCTATGCTGACATCTGCTTTCATTTCTCTTGTGTAAATTCAAGGGTAGAATGACTGGATCATATGGTTGATGTATGTTTAACTTTTTAAGAAATTGCCAAACTGTTTTCCAAAGTGGTTGCACCATGTCTGTTGCCATCAGCAGTGGATGAGTGTTCTATTTCCTCCACATCCTTGACAAAACTTGGTTCTCGATAGGCTTCCTACTCTTAGCAATTCAAACAGATGTACCAGGGGAGATTCTAAAAAAAAAACAAAAACAGAATTTATTTATTAAAAATTGTGTATTTATTCTTACATGTTTAAACTTCAGTCACCTTCAAAGTACTCTCCATTTGATGCAATTCACTTATCAAGATGATTTATCCACTACTCAATACAGTTTTTTGTTTGTTTGTTTGTTTTTGTTTTTGTTTTTTTTGAGCTGGAGTCTCACTTTGTCGCCCAGACTGGAGTGCAGTGGCCGCTCCCGGCCACCACAGCCTCGCCTGCTGGGCTCCGGCAATCCCTCCGCCTCCGCCTTCCAAGTAGCTGGAACTATAGGCATGCGCTCCATGCCCGGCTAATTTTTTGATTTACTGTAGAGATAAGGTCTTGCCAAGTTGCCCAGGCGGGTCTCGAACCCACGGACTCAGGCCATCCACTCACCTCAGCCTCCCAAGGTGCGGGATTACAGGCTGAGCCACCAAGCCCAGCTCAATACAGTTTTGAACTCATCAATTTTGATACCTTTTAGTGCTTCTGCTGTTTACTGTTTCGCCTCTTCCGCATGGGCAAAATGTTTCCCTCTGAAGATTTTTTTCATCAGGGGGAAAAAAAGTCACTAAGGGAGAGATCAGAATAGGGAGGGTGGGGCATGGGGGGGGTCATGACGTTTTTGGTCAAAAACTGCTGAACACTCAGTGTGTTGTGAGCAGGTGCACTCGCAAATCACCCATTATGAAATGGGCAAATGTGTTGAAAGAATCTCCAAAAAAACAAAAAAATTCACTGAAGCCAAACACAGCCTCTCAGCTGGTACGCTGATGCCAATGGGTTCCTAGAACACTTACCTAGCAGGGGAAGCCTGTACTACAAAGGGCATGCTCTCCAGAAGATAATTCCAGGTTTCATGGGGTCCCCTTGGTATAAAGTATCTCTTTGTGACTTTAATTTGCATTTCCCTAATGCCGAATGACATTGAACATCTTTCCATATATCTTCTTGAATAAAGGTTCAAATCTTCTGCTCATTTAAAAAATTGGGTTGCTTGTTTTCTTCTTACTGGGATTTTTTTTTTTTTTTTTTGAGTTGGGGTCTCACTATGTCACCTACGCTACAGAGCAATGGCATGGTCATGATGATCACAGCTCACAGCAGCCTTGACCTCCCGAGCTCAGGCAATCCTTCCACCTCAACATCCTGAGCAGCTGGGACTGTAGCCTCACGCCACCAGCTGAGCTAATTTTTAATTTTGTTTTGTAGAGATGAGGTTTCACTATGTTGCCCAGGCTGGCCTCGAACTCCTAGGCCCAAGCAATTCACATGCCTCGGCCTCCCAAAGTGCTGGGATTACAGGCATGAACCACTACACCCAGCTCTTCTTATTGGGTTTTGAGGATTCTTTGTATATTTTGGATACACGTTCATGATCAGCTATATCCTTTAAAATTATTTCCTCCTGGTCTGTGGCCTGTCTTTCATTCTCTTAATAATGATTTTTAAAGAGCAGAAATGTTTTAATTTTGGTGAAGTCTGGTTTATCAATTTGTTCCTTTATGAATCAGGCTTTTGGTGTCATATCTAAAAACTCTCTGTCTAACCCGAGATCACAAAGATCTTCTAAAGTTTTAAGTTTTATATTCAGGTCTAGAGTCCATTTTTAGTTAATTTTTGTTTATGGGGCCAGGTATAGATTGAAGTTTGCTATTTTTTTTTGAGTTGGAGTCTCACTCTGTCGCCCAGACTGGAGTGCAGTGGCCGCTACTGGCCACCACAGCCTCGACCTGCTGGGCTCGGGCAATCCTTCCGCTTCAGCCTTCCAAGTAGCCGGAATTACAGGCATGCGCTACCACGCCCGGCTGATTTTTTGATGTATTGTAGAGACGAGGTCTCGCCTGCCCAGGCGGGTCTTGAACCCGCGGGCTCAGGCAATCCACTCACCTCAGTCTCCCAAAGGCGCGGGATTACAGGCTGAGCCACTGAGCCCGGCTCTGAAGTTTGCTTTTTAGTTTTTGTTATTGTTGTTGTTTTGGGGAGAGGTTTGCAAGCAAATATTCAAATATTCCCATACCATTTGTTTAAAAGATTTTCATACTATCATTTGAATTGCCTTTGTACTTTGCCAAAAATAAGTTGCCCTTATATGTGTGTCTATTTCTGGATCCTTTCTTGTTCCACTGCTCTGTCTTCTACTTATTAGTCACAGCAGTACAACACTCTCTTGATTGCATCACTTTATAATAGGTTGTAAAATCATACAGTGTTACTCTTCCAATTTTGGTCTTTTTAAGTTGCTTTGGTTCTTCTAGGTTCCACACGTTTCCATATGAATATTAGAGTCAGTTTGTCAGTTTCTACAAAAAAAAACCAAAAACCTGCTGGAATTTTCATTGGATTTGCATAAAATCTGTAGATCAACTTGAGGGAAAGTAATATCTTCACAAGATTGAGTGGCTGGATGCAATAGCTCACACCTATAATCCCAGCATTTTAGGAGGCCAAGGCAAGAGGATTTCTTGAGTCCAGGAGTTCAAGGCCAGCCTGGGCAACATAGTGAGATCCTTGTTTCTACAAGATTGAGTCTTCCAGTCCATGAGCACAGCATCCCTCTCCAGTTACATAGATTTTCTTTAATTTCTCTCGGCAATATACTGCAGTTTTTAGTGTACAAGGCTTTCACATTTTTTCTCAAATGTATCCTTAAGTATTTTATATTATTATTGCAAATAGAATTTTAAAGTTATCATTTTCAATTATTTATTGTTAGTATATAGAAATACAGTTATGTATATAGATTTGTTCCTATAGCCTTATTAAATTAGTTTTAGTAGCTTTTTGTAGCTTCAGTTAATTTTCTACATGGATGATCATGTCATCTGCAAATAAAGAGTTTTATTTCTTCCATTTCAATCTGGATTTCTTATATTTATTTTTCTTGCCTGATTTCCCTGGCTAGTACATCTAGTACAATGTTGAATAGAAGTGGTAAGAGGGGACATGACTATCTTGTTCCTGGCCTCAGGTGGAAAACAGTCTTTCACCATTAAGTATGAGTTATCTTTAGTTTTTTTTGCAGATGCCTTTTCTCAGGTTGAGGGAGTTCTCTTTATTTCTGGTTGGCAAGAGTTTTTTCAGGGAATGTTAGATTTTGCCAAATGCTTTTCTGCAGCTATTGGAATAATCTTTTTATTTCTTTTTTTGGAACTGTTAACATGATAAATTACACTGATTAATTATTGAATAATAAACCAACTTTGCATTCCTGTAATCCCTACTTGATCATGGTGTATTGTCCTTTTCATGTGTTGTTGGATTCAACTTGCTAAAATTTGTTTAGAATTTTTGCATGTATGTTCATGAGAGAGACCGTTCTGTAGTTTTGGTCATGTCTGTGTCTGGTTTTGTTTGCTTTTTTTTTTTTTTTTTGAGTTGGAATCTCAGTCGCCCAGACTGGAGTGCAGTGGCCACTCCCAGCCACCGCAGCCTCGACCTGCTGGGCTCCAGTGATCCTTTCGCCTCAGTCTTCCAAGTAGCTGGAACTATAGGCACACGCTACCACACCCGGCTAATTTTTTTGATTTTTATTGTAGAGATGAGGTCTCGCCAAGTTGCCCAGGTGGGTCTCGAACCAGCGGCCTCAGGCAATTCACTCACCTCGGCCTCCCAAGGCACGGGATTACAGGCTGAGCCACCGAGCCCGGCCTGTGTCTGGTTTTGTATCATGGAATAAATTAAGAAATACATCCTTTTCTTTAATACGTTGAGAGTTTGTGTAGAATTCCTTAAATGTTTCAGAGAATTCACTAGTGAAGCAAATGGACCTGGAGGCTTTTTGCATATTCTTTCAATTTATTTAATAAATATTGGGATATTCAAGTTATCTATTTCTTCTTTAGTGAGCTTCGGAAGCTCATGTCCTTCACATAATGTGATCATTTTACCTAAGTTGTCAAATTTATAGGCATAAAATTATCGGTAATATTCTCTTATTATTCTTTTATCAGTCACATAATTTATAGTGATGCTACCTTTCTCACTTCTGAAATTAGTAATTAAATCTTCTTTCTTCCTTTTTTTCTCCATTCAGGCTAGAGCTTTATCATTCATTGATATTCCAAAAGAGCCAGTCACTGGTTTCATATTTTCCTTCATTGTTTTCTCCTTTCTATTTCATTGATTTTCACTTTGATCTTTATTGTTTCCTTTCTTCTGCTCACTTTGGATTTATTTTTCTCCTTTTTCAGTTGCTTAAGGTGGAACTGGAGTCACTGATTGGAGATCTTTCAACTTTTCTTGCATAGGCATTTGTCAGTGTCTGAAGCTAAGCTCTGCCTTGGCATCATCTCACACATTCTGGTACGTTGTATTTTCATTCTCATTCAGGTTAAAATTCTTTTGCATTTTACTTCTGAATTCTTCTTTGACTAATGGAGTAGGAGTATGTCATTTAGTTTCTCAATATTTAAGGATGATCCAGATATTTTTATGTTTTTGATTTCCATTATCAGATAACATATTTTGGGTAACTTGAATCCTTTTACATTTTAGGGGCCAGAATATGGTTTATCTTGGTAAATGTGCACATAAAAAGGAGGTTTATTTTGCTCTTGTGAAGTAGGGCATTCTATAAGTTTTAATTAGGTCAAGTCGACTGACAAGATTACTCAAATCTTCTATATCCTTACTGATTGATTGTCTACTTGTTCTATCAATTTTTGGGAGAGGGATATTGGAATCTCTGACCACGAGGGTGATCCATTTTTCCCTTGGATCGCCTAGGCTTGAGTGCAGTGGTACACTCACAGTCATCCCAGCATTGACCTGCTGGGCTTTGGCAATCCCTCTGCCTCAGCATTCCAAGTAGCCAGAACTACAGGCGCATGCTACCTCTCCCAGCGAATTTTTTACTTATTGTAGAGACGAGGTCTCACCAAGTTGCCCAGGCTGGTCTCAAACCCATAGCCTCCGGCAATCCACTCACCTCAGCCTCGCAAAGTGCTGGGATTACAGGCTGAGCCACCGAGCCCAGGCATCTTCATATATTTTGAAGCTCTGTTATTAGGTAGATTAATAGTTAAGATTGCCATGTCTTCTTGAGTAATTGACACCTTAATCAAATAATTTGATTATTTTATCCCTGAATAGTAAACCACACTTACATTCCTGGGATAATCTCCACTTGGTCATGATGTATTATCCCTTTAGTGTATTGCTGTATTCAACTTGCTGAAATTTGTTTAGAATTTTTGCATGTATGTTCATGAGAGAGACTGTTCTGTAGTTTTGGTCATGTCTGTGTCTGGTTTTGTATCATGGAATAAGTTAAGAAATACATTCTCTTTATCCCTGGTAATATTCTTTCCTCTGAAATTTACTTTGATGACATAGCCATCCCAGTTTTCTTTTCACTATTGTTATTATGGTATATCTTTTTCTATCCTTTTACTTTTTACCCATTTATGTCTTTATATCTAAGGTGTATTTCTTGTGGGCAATAAATAGCTGCTCCTAAACATTTTGTCCAATCTAATTCTCTCTTTCATTTGGGAGTTGCTATGGTCTGATTGTTGGTGTCTCCCAAAATCCATGTGTTGGAACCTAATACCCAATATGATAGCATTTAAAGATGGGGCCACTAGGAGGTGATTGGGTCACAACAGGTCTACCCTCATGAATGGGATTAGTGTCCTCATAATGGAGGCTTCAGAGAGACTGTTTGTCCCTTCCACCATGTGAGAACACAGCTAGAAGGCACCATCTTTGAAACAGAGGATAAGCCCTCACCTGACACCCAATCTATTGGCACCTTGATCTCGAATTCCCAGCCTCCAGAACTCTGAGCAATACATTCTGTTGGTGATAACTTATTCAGTCTAAGATATTTTGTTATGACATCCTGAAGGGACTAAGACAGGTGGTGTGTTTAGACATTTTGCATGTAATACAATTAGGCTTGTCTATCATCTTACTCTTTTTTTCTATTTGTCATATATGTTCTTTGTTTTTCTTCCTCTTTTTCTGCCTCCTTTTGAACTGAGGATAATTTTATGATTCCATTCTATCTCCTTTGTTGTGTCTCTTGGTTGCATTATTTTAGTGGTTGCTTTAGGGTTCATAATATATATCTTTAACTTATCGGTGTCTGTGTTCAGGTGGTATTATGCCACTTCACCTAGTACAAGAATCTCATAATTATACTTCTATTTTCTCCTTCTTTGCTTTTATAATATTTCCATACATTTTAATTATTTTACTTACACAGATGCTCCTCAATTTATGATCGGGTTACAGACCAATAGCTCACAGAATGGGAAAAAATACTTGCCAACTGTATATCTGTTGAAGGTTTAACATCTAGGATCTACAAGGATCTCAAACGCGCCAAAAAGAAAAAAGCAAACAGCCCCATTCAAAAGTAGGCAAAAGACATGAATAGACACTTCTCAAAAGAAGATATATGGACAGCCAACAGATGCATAAAAAAGTGCTCAGCCTCACTCATCAGAGAAATACAAATCAAAACCACACTGAGATACCACCTAACCCCAGTAAGAATGGCCATCACTAATAAAACAAACAATGAATGCTAGCGAGGATGCGAGAAAAAGGAACGCTTCTACACTGCTGGTGGGAATGCAAACTAGTGCAGCCTCTTTGGAAGACAGTGTGGTGATTTCTGAAAGAACTAGAAATTGACCTTCCATATGACCCCACAATTCCCCTATTGGGAATATACCCAGAAGAACGCAAATCATTCTACAAAAAAGATACCTGCACATGTATGTTTGTTGCAGCTCTGTTCACAATAGCAAAAACATGGAACCGACCATGCTGCCCATCGAAGCTGAACTGGATAAAAAAAATGTGGTACATACACACAATGGAATATTATGCAGTCATAAAGAAGGATAAACATATGGACTTTGCAGCAACTTGGATGGATTTAGAGTCTATCATACTCAGTAATCTATCATAGAAACAAAGAACAGAACACCATATGTTCTTACTCATAAACGGACCTTGAACAATTATCATAACACTATAAGAAAGGAATTGGCAGTAGTGGGAAACTGCCAGGGGAGAGGGGCTGGGATTGGCAGTTGAGGAAAACTACTAGGGGAGGAAGGGACACATCTCATCAACAAGGGTACCTGCATAATCAATGTTTTATACCTAACCCTGAATTGTACCCCACATCTTTAAAATAAAATTTAAAAAAGAAAATATCTTAAGTCAAAAATGTATTTAACACATCCCTGACCTACTGGATATCATAGCTTAGCCTTGTCTATCTTAAATGTGCTCAGAACACTTGCATTGGCCTACAGTTGGGCAAAATCATCTAATACAAAACCTGTCTTATAATAAAATATCGAATACTGGGTACAGATGGGCATTTTATAGACATAATGGATGAAAAAACACAAAACACAATGTGCCCCAAACTCTGGCAACACGGTACACTGTGGAGTATCAATTGTTTACTCTCAAGATCACATGGCTTACCGGGAGTTGCGACTCGCTGCCACTACCCAGCATGGCGGGAGAGTATTGTACCACATATCACTTGCTCAGGCAAAGATCAAAATTCCAAATTTGAAGTATGGTTGCTACTGAAGGTGTACCACTTCTACACGACTGTAAGATTGAAAAATTCTAAATTGAATCATTATAAGTCAGGGACCATCTGTACATTTGTTTAAATGTCAATTATCTCTTTGTAAACTGAGATGAGATTTACATAGCAAAATTAACCACTTTAAAGTGAACAATTAGCCAGGCTCGGTGGCCCAGCCAGTAATCCCGCGCTTTGGGAGGCTGAGGTGAGTGGATCGCCTGAGCCCGCGGGTTTGAGACCCTCCTAGGCAACTTGGCGAGACCTCATCTCTACAATAACTCAAAAAATCAGCCGGGCGTGGTAGCGCACACCTGTAGTTCCAGCTACCTGGAAGGCTGAGGCGGAAGGATCGCCGGAACCCAGCAGGTCGAGGCTGCGGTGGCCGGGAGCAGCCACTGCACTCCAGTCTGGGCAACGGAGTGAGACTCCAACTCAAAATAAATAAATTAATTAAAAATAAAATAAAAATAAAACAAGCAATTAAAGGGCATTTAGAACATTCACAGTGCAGTGCAACCACCACCTCTATTGAGTTCCAAAACACTTCCAGCACTCTGAAATAAAACCCTATACTCACGCAGCTATTCCTCCACCCACCCCACTCTTGGCAATCACCAGTTTACATTCTGTTTCTATTCTGGTTATTTTGTAAGAGTGAAACCATACAATATGTGGCCTTTTGTGTCCGGCTTCTTTCACTTAGCAGAATGAGTTCAAGGTTCATCCGCATTGTAGTTTACTTTTTGTGACTGAATAATATTCTATTGTGTGTATGTGTCACAGTTTATGTGTTCATCCACTGACTGACGCCTGGATTGGTTCCATCTTTTGGCTACTGTGAGTATTGTCGCTATGAACATATATATCTGTAAGGATGTGGCTACTTGTTCTCAATTATTCTGGGTATGTATATCTAGGAATGGAGTTTCTGGGTGACATGGTAATTCTATCTTTAACTTTTTGAGGAACAGCAAAACTGTATTCCATAGTGGCTTCACCACTGCCACCAGCAATGAGTGAGGGTTCTAATTTCTCCACATGCTCGTCAACATTTATTTTCCATGTGTGTGTTTGTTTGCTTGCTTGCTAGCTAGCTTGCTTGAATCATAACCATGTGAAAGTGTGCAAAGCAGTATCTCATTGTGGTCTTGATTTGCATTTCCCTAATGATCAGTGATGCTGATCATGTGTTTGTTGGCCGTGTGTATATCTTCTTGGGAAAAATATCTATTCAAGTCCATTGCACAATTTAAGGAATTGGGCTGTTTGTTTTTGTTATTAAGTTGTAAAAGTTCTTTATATAAGTTAGATAATAGACCTTATCAGGTATATGGCTTGAAAATATTTTCTTCCATTCTGTAGATTGTCCCTTCATTTTTTCTTTTTTAATTTTTTGGTGGAGACGAGGGCTATGTTGCCCAGGCTGGTCTCAAATCCCTGGGCTCAAGTGATTCTCTTGCCTCAGCCTTCCAGAGTGCTGGGATTACAGACATGAACCATTACACCTGGCCTTCACTTTCTTGAAAATGTCCTTTGATGCACAAAATGTTTTGTTTTGCTTTTAGAGACAGGGTCTCTGTTGCTCAGGTTGGAGTATAGTGACTTGATAATAAATCACTGTAGCCTTGAACTCTGGGTTCAAGCGATCCTTCCTACCTCAGCCTCCCAAGTAGGTATGACTACAGGCACATGCCACCATGTCCAGATAATTTTTAAAAATGTTTTTGTAGAGACAGAGTCTTGCTATGTTGCCCAGGCTGGCCTCAAACACCTGGCTTCAAGTGATCCTTCCACCTCAGCCTCCCAAACACTGGGATTATAGTCATGAGCCACCATATCTGACCCACAAAAGTTTTTTGATAAAATTCATTTTATCTCTTTTTTATTTTTGTGTGCTTTTAATATTACATCAAATAATCCACTGCCAACTCCAAGGTCATTAAGATTTACTCCTAATGTTTTAAGAGTTTTGCAGTTTTAGGTTTTATATCTAAGCTGTTGCTCATTTTGAACAGATTTTTATATGGTGTGAGGTAGGGGTCAAGCTTTATTATTTTGCTTGTGGGTATCCAGTTGTCCCAGTATTTATTGAAGAGATTATTTTTTTCCTATTGAATTGTCCTGGCACTCTTGTTGAAAATCATTTGGTCTTAGATGTGTGAGTTTATATCTGAACTCTTAATTCTGATCCATTGATCTACATGTCTGTCTTCATGCCAGTACCACATTGTTTTGATTACAAAGTTTTGTAGTAAGTTATGAAATTAGGAAGTATGAGTCTTCCTACTTTGTTCTTCTTTTGTAAGGTATCTTAGCTATTTGGGGTCCCTTGTACTTTCATATGAATTCAAGGACTGGCTTTTCCATTTCTGCAAAAAGGTTGAAGTTTTGATAAGGATTGCATTGAATATGTAAATAACTTTGGGTAGTATTGCCATCTTAATAATATTAAGTCCTCCAATTCGTGAACTGGGATATCTTTCCATTTATTTAGATATTCAATTATCTTGTAAGGAGATTTAATTTTAAAAATAATTGTATATACTTACCTACGGAGGTACGATTTTTCAGTGTTCTTCATTTTTTTGGCGTTTTTAGCGTAGATCTATATTTCCATCTGATATTATTTTTCCTCTACATGAAGGACTTTAACACTTCTTGTATTTTAAAAAAAAGGAAGAAAAAGGAAGAAAACCTGAAAAGTTTTTTAAAAAAAGGTTTGTTTGGTTTACTGTGATGTGAACTATATGGCTTATTTGCAATATTATTTATTTATTTACTTTTTTGGAGTTGGAGTCTCACTCTGTCACCCAGGCTGGAGTGCAGTGACACTTCCATGGCCACCCCAGCGTCAACTTGCTGGGCTCTGGCGATGCCTCTGCTTCAGCCTTCCAAATAGCTGGAACTGCAGGCGTGCGCTACCATGCCCGGCTAATTTTTTATTTATTGTAGAGATGAGGTCTCGCCAAATTGTCCAGACTGGTCTCAAACCTGTGGGCTCAGGCAATCCACTCGCCTCGGCCTCCCAAAGTGCTGGGATTATAGGCTGAGCCACCGATCTGGCCTCAATATTTTTAATTCTTAATAAACTCTTGTGCTTTGTTATGACTTAAAAAATATTCCTTGTAGTGCAGATATGGTGTCGATAAGTCCCCCTCACCCCGTTTTTGTGTGTGATAAAACATCATTATTTCACCTTTGGTTTTGAAAGAAATTTCAGAGTATATTTTTGCTGAAAATATCTTTTAAAATATATTTTTGATTCAAATATGGGTATCAGATGTCAGTTTTTCTTCCAGTACTTTAATGATGTTGCTTCACTGTCTTCCCACTTGCATTGCTTCTGATAAGAAATCTGTTGCCATTCTTATTTTCTTCCTCTCTCTGTAATATGTACTTTATTCTCTCTGGCTGTTTTTAAGATTTTTTTCTTTATCGCTGTTTTCAAGTAATTTTATTGTGATGCACCTTGGTGTTTTCTTTAGGCTTCCTGTGTCTGGAATTTGTTGAGTTATTGGATATGTGTGTTTATAGCTCTCATTGTTTTGAAAAAACTGTGGTCATTACTTCAAATATTTTTCCTGTTCCCTACCTCTTCTCCTTCAGAGACTCCAATTACACATATATTAAACTGCTTGAAGTTGACCTATAGCTCACTGATGTTCTCTATTTTGTGGGATTCTTTTTCCACTATGTATTTCATTGTGGATCATTTCTATTGCTAGGTATTCATACTTCTAATTTTTTTCAGCAATGTCTAATTTTCTGTTACTTCCATTCAATGTGCTTCTCATCTCAAGCATTATAATTTCAGTAGAGCTTGATTTGAATATTTTTAAAAATCCTCTGTGTCTCTATAACTTGACCTTGTGGAATACAGTTATGACAACTACTTTATTGTTTTTGTACTAATTCTAACATCTGTTTTAACTCTAGGTCAGTGTGATTGCTTAATTATTTACTCATTATGGAAATGTCAATAATGTTTCCTGCTTTTTGTATTTCTCATAATCTCCTATTGGATACTTGACATTTGTAAAATTTTACCTTATTGCACACTGGATATTATTGCCTTTCAATAAATATTCTTGAACTTTGTTCTAGGATGCAGTTAAATGTGACTTGGAATCAGTTTAATTCTTTTGGGTCTGCTCTCATGATACATCAGGCAGGTCTGGATAAGTACTCAGTCTAGGGCTAATTATTCTCCACTACTGAGGCAAGATCTCTCTGACTCAATACGTCCTTCCCCTGACACACACACACCATATGGCCCACCAGAATTATGAATTTTTCCAGTCTGGCTGGTGGGAACAGACATTATTCCTGGGCCTGTGTGAGCACTAGGCACTGTTCCCTTTAATCCTTTAGGATGACTGTCTTCACAGGCTTCGAGTCTGGGGGACACTTGAAGAGGACACTCGAGGTTCTTTCTCTGCGTAGCTCTCTTTTCTCTGATGCTCTGTGCAATGAATCCTAGCTGCCTCTGTCTTTCTGGGCTCTAAGCACCACCTCTCTAACTCAGGGGGTCTTCTGGGATCTGCCTGGCTTCTCCTTCCCTGCACCATGGCCTGGGTGCTCTCTCAAGGAAGAACCCTGGGGCAATTAGTGGGGCTTTCTTGTTCCCTCCCAGGGATCACTCCATTTCATTGCCTGATGTCCGGTGTCTTGAAAACCACTATTTTGTATATTCTGTCTGATTCTGTTGGTTGTTTCAGTGGGGGTAAAACAGCCTGTTACTCCATAAGCAGAAGAGTGCTCTCTTTATAAATCAAGTATTGGCCACCTCCTTCTCACAGGGTGTGTGATCCCAAACAAAGTCCGACAAAATGCCACCCCTCTCCCCAGTACAGCTCCTCCTCCTAAGCTCGCAAGAGATAATGGACTGGTGGTGGTGGTGATGGCGGAAACTCTAGACAGAAAGAGAGACTGAAATGTGACTTTGTGGGCAACTCCTTCAGGTCCCCTCCCACTGTGGGAACTTTTCTGTCTTCTCGATAAATCTTGCTTTAAAAAAAAAAAGAAATGTGGCTTTGCACAGGTGACCGGATTCCTGGGCTGGTTAGGGCAGGGCCATTTCCTGGACAGAGGCAAGTCAGATACAGCCTCTCGGGAGTATGCTCAGGGGCTCTGTTCATGCAGAGAAAAAGAGCCTGGAGTTCACTATCTCATTGATGCCAAGGCAGAGAGAGCCTAGAACTCCAAGTTGTATGGTGCAGATTGCTGTTCAGAGAGCAGTGTTCCCCTGGAGAAATAGACTGATAACCCACCAAGAAAGGTATAAGGCACAATAGGTCAGGGACGGGGATGAGAACCAATTGACTCAGGAGAGGGCAAAACACAGTAACAGTCGGTGAAAGTCCTTGTTGTAATTCAGGCTGGATCAAGCAGAACCCAGAATTATGTTAATTACAGCCACAGTCATTGCCAGAGGTCCCTGAGAGCCACTATGCTTTGGCCATTTCCCATTGGTGACTTTATTTGGTCCACACACGTGACCAGTAGGTTTGCTTTTATTCTTCCTATTTGGGAGAGGCAGTTATTGAGGCTGGTGCTTGATGTCCAGGAAGGTGGAACCCTCCCTCACCATGTCCAAGCATGGCATGGTGGAGCTGGCACTGCCCTGGAAATGGGTGGCAGCAGTTGGCACCTACCTTGTTGCCTCTCTGGGCAGAATCCTCCTGCTTGTGAAACGAGAGGGTACACACAATGGCCTTGACAGGAAGAGCCCATCCGGGGTTCAGTCTCATATCAGGCTGCACAGAGCCATTAGCAAAGTTGAGGACCCAGCTCCCTAACCAATGGCAGCACCAGCAAGTGTGTGTGTGTGTGTGTGTGTGTGTGTGTGTGTGTGTGTGTGTGTGTGTGTGTGCATAAGTGTGAGTGTGTGTGCATGTGTGAGTGTAAGCATGTGTAGTAACAGGGACTCCCAGAAGTCTGAGTCCAAGGCTGAGATTGGGCCTGCCGAATCTCTCCAGCCCTACAACTGTCACAAGAATGTGGCAGCCAGGGCTAAGCTGGGGAGCTAATCCGGCTTTGATGCTGACCCTCTGACCATCCAGGGCACTGGGGTCAGGACCACCTGCTTGGACCCTGGATGAAACATTGAGTGGGATTCGAAGGCTGAAGAGTGCTCTGGGACCAGAGGGAACTTGCTGCTGGGACCTCCCTGCTGGGACTCTTGCTTCCAGGTACGGGGCGAAGGGCCTTCCAGGTGCTATTCACTCTGCGGATGTTTGCCAGGCACTTACCATGTGCCAGGGTTGCCCAAGGCATGGGGAGGCAGTGGTGAACAGAGAGGTCAACATCTCTGCCCTCCTGAGCCAGACAACACATGAAATAGATGCCGGACCAGCTGGTTGGCTGCAAGTACCAGACAGGCATAAGGCAGGGAAGGGGTGACAGTCCATGCAGAGAGGGGGGTGTTGGCTGCGGATGCAATTTCACTGAAGAGGTGATATTTTGGCAAAGGCTGGAAGGAGGTAGAGTAGCCAGGCAGATATCTGAAGGAGGCGTGTTCAGGCAAAGGGAGCATCTGGTGCAAAGGGCCTGGGGAAAGAGCAAAGATAGTCCACAGTGGCTTGGCCTGGGAAGTGGCGAGATGTGGCCAGATTATGGATGTACCTGGAAGGTAGAGCCACAACAGATTCAGTGTGGGATTTTAGAGAAGGCAGGAGTTAAAGACAACTCTGGAGACTTTGGTGTGAGCAACTGAAGGGATGGCGCGTCAGTTCCTGAGTTTGGGAAGACTTGGGTGAGTGGGTGCCAGGCACCTGCCAGTCATCCTGCTAGCCACCTGAGGAATGACATCGAGTTGGATGGAGAGGTCTGAAGCTCAGGCCAGCATCCAGGCTATTTGGGGGTTGTCAGAGAACCACTGGTGTTTAAAGCTTTGGAACTGGGTTGGTTTCCAAGGAAGGCATGTCGATAGAGATGAGAGAAAATTTGCCAACTTTTCCCTGGAGAATTCCAGGGCTTAGAGGCTGAGAGAGGAGAAAAATCTGGCAGAGCCCAGCAGGAGGGTGAGAGGGAGGAGCCAGCGGAGGGTGTGGGTCCTGGGAAGAGGGAGAGTCAGAGCCAGACTGAGTGATGTGAAGGCCTTCCGTGGAGAAGTGATGGGGAGGCCACTGTCAGAGAGGCTCACGGGAGAAGGCGAGCAACGGGAGATGACACTTAAGGGGCTTTGCTTTTCAATGGAGCAGAGAAATAGATGGCAGCTGGAGGGGAGGGATCAGAAGAGGGATTTTTATGATGGGAGACATCACAGTACGTGGGGTGCTCCTAGGAAAGAGTTGGAGGTGGGATGCTGGTCAAGAGGGGCTGTTGAGCAGACAAGGTCTGGAGACCCAAGGGGCACAGCTGGAGGACCAGGGGGTCTGGGCAGGGACTTCTGGGTGCTGCTGCTTCCAGACAGAAGGACAGCCCTGAGCCGAGGAAGAGAAAGGGGACAGGCAACCAGGGGCCACTGCAGCAGCATGCGGTATAAGGGCATTTGGGGCACAGTCACACCTGTGCCACCGGCTACCGAGTGGGCAAGAGGTGGGATTTACCCAGGACTGGGATCTTGTGGGGTTGTGGAGAGGGTTCAGGAGTTGGGGGTATACGGGGCGAAGGAGGGAGGTGCACCATGCAAGTTGAGCAGAGGTGACAAGGCAAGGTCAGGAAGCCTGGGGGCCCAAGGAGACTGGGCACAGGGGCTGGAGACAGTGCTTGGCATGATGAGCCCAAGCTGTGCCCTGGAAGGGAGTGACTGAATGAGGGTCGCTGGAATCACTCTCTGCCTCAGTTTCCCCATCTGTAATGGAAAAAATACTCGCTCCAGCTTCCTAGGCTGCTGAAGCTCTGGCCAGGAGCTAAAGTTCTGCTCTTATTGTCATTGTCATAGTGGAGGGGGGAACCGAGGAGTGAGAGCTGGGGCTGCCAGGACACCTCTGGGCATGGGAAAATCTCCAAGACCGCAGCAGGAACAGCCAGTGAGCGGAGCCTGTGGGAAGGAAGGAGGGGGCAGGACGTGTCCTGGCGGCAGGGCAGGCCTAGGGGTGGGGAGGGCCCTGCAGACTGTGTCCTCGCTCCTGCCGGGCCATCCCCCAGAGGGCAGTGCAGGATCACCTCTGGCCACACGCGCGGCCTGCACAGCTGGGAGGGCTGCTCTGTCTAGACTGGATTCTATCCTAAAGGCCTGTCTGTCTCCTTTCCTGCATTTAGGGCAGACTCAGTCACTGCTCTGAGCATGTTCTCTCATTGATCCTTCACAGCTGCCGCAGGATGTGGGCGTGATTATCACCCCCATTTTATAGAGCAGGAAACTGAAGCCCAGAGATGTCAAGCAACTTGCCCCAACAGCTAGAAAGGGAGGAAGCCAGGGCTCCCAGACATCGCAAACAGGGTCCCTGTCCTCCCACCCCACCCCTACTGGCTTCCTTCAGGGCCCTGTTGCAATCTGCCGTCTTGTCATCTGTTTGTCCCCACACTTAGTGTCGGTTCCTCCATCACAGCAGGGAACTGGCCTGTCTGAACAGGCCCTGGTCCACACCGGACACTCAGTGACCAGCAAGCTGAGTCTGGGGTCCACACCCAGGGCCACTGACTTACTAGCTTCACAGGAGTGGCAGAGAGAGGTGAAAACCCACCTTTGGAGGGGACCCCCTTTTCTGGGCTCACGTAGAATGGTTCCCTGCGCTCCTCTCATTCAGCCTTTGGCCTCACCCCTCCTGGCACACAACACTGCAGGCACACGGGGCTTGGAAGCTTGAGAACCAGGGCTTGTCCTCCCCACTGGCTGAGAGTGCAGTTCCCCCTCCACTTTTCAGGCCAAAGCACATGCTCCATGGAGCCCAGCCCTTGATGGAGGGGTGGTGAGTGGGCCGAGGGGGCTCGGGACTGCTTGTGTCTCCACGCTCTCCAGGACCCACCTTGTCCCTGTGTCATGGCTTGTCCCTCCACTGCCAGTGCTCAGCTGCCCCCGGCCTGTGAGGACAGGAACTGGATGTGCTCAGAGAGAGCCAGGGAGAAGGGAGGGCAGGGACCCTCGACCACACAGAAGGAAAGAGAGAAGAGGAGGACAGAGAGCGTGGGGTCAGGAAGGGGTCAGAGAGCAGAGAAGGGGAGCCTGGAGGGGCTGGGAGAGGGAGAGAGCGGGGTAGCCAGGCCAAGAGCAGAAGGCGCAGCATGGCTACTGAGCGGATTTGTTATTTACAGGTTATTAATTGCTGGGAGGAGCCTGCAGCTGGAAACCCTCTTGGTGCCAGCTACACGCCTCAGAGAAAGCCCTCTCCGCGTAGGACGCCAGGAACAAAGGCTGCACGCAAGCATCTCCCGAGGTGTGGAATCTCCGGGTAACACGAGGACCTCACATTCAGACACTGGAGTTGTGAAACCTGCATGCCTGATTGGGTCATTTAACCGTCTCCCAGGTTGGATGTCTCTGGAATGTTGACTTACCAAGTGTGAGTCACCAGCGGCAGCACCTCGGAAAATACCCAAGTCACCCCAATTACAGCATTATCAATCGCTGCCATCGCTCCATAACCCAACCCAATGAAACTGGAGAAAATGCCAGCTGGGCCGGGCCAGGAGGAATCCAGCTCTTGGCACAGGCTGCCTGCCTGGCAGTGGCATCCATGGCCATGCCAAGCCACAAGACCTGTGTGGTCGAAGTGTGCAGAAGTGTGGGCCCCATTTCACAGTCATGAAAACCAAGGCCCACCAGGACTAAGGCCTCTCCTGCAGCTCATACCCGTGGCAGAGAACCCAGAAAAAGAAAGGCTACCTGGAAGAAGCTCTGCCTTAGACGCCTGGGAGTTGCAGGAGTGTGGGGGAGAGGTCTCAGTTGCCCATGTGTGCCATCTTGGCCCCTGGAATGGGGACTGTTCGTGGAGTATCTATCCTGCATCAGCACGTGCCATGCGCTGTGCACATATTATCTCATCAACCACAGCAAAGAAGGAGTCATGTTCTCTGTTTTATAGATGATGAAACTAAGGCTCAAAGAATTTGTCACTTGCCCAGGGTCACTCAGTTAATAAGTGGAAGCTCTGAGTTAAAACCTAGCCTCATCTGACTCCAAGTCCATGCTTCCTCCATGGTGACTCACTGTTTTTCTGTCCCCCAGCCTGAAGATGAGCACACTGGTCTTGTCCCAGTCCTGTGTGTGTGTACATGTGTGCACACACACTGTGCCCAGCAGCAAAGATCCCATTGGCCCCTGCCTCCGACATTCTGCGGGCGGCCAGCCTGGCCCAGCAGAACAGGAAGGCCGACAACAGCTGGCCCACCCACGAGCCAGTAGCTCCCCATGCTCTTAATCAGTAAGATATGTTTCTGGAATAAAAACCACATCAGCATTTTTATTTTCAAGTTCAGACAAGGTTTTTTTTTTCTTCTTCCCAATTTTCCCTTCACATGGGTGAGGCTAATCCTCTTGCCTTGACTGACAAGTCTTTAGACTCAGCCGTACATTTAAAGACGCAACGAGTCAATGACAACAGTGCCGGGAGACTTCTCTTCTTCCCTGAGTTTTTCAGATTTCAGTAATTCCACAACCCATAATTACCAGTGCAAAAAAATTTTTTTGATGATACCAAACGGAGGCTAAGCGTGTCTTTGCCGCGTGTCCTGGCAAACACAGATGGAAGGTGTTGCAGGATAGTTCCTGCCTTTCCCTGGGTTCAAGTACAGATTCCTGCCTTTCTTCCCAAGGACCTTCTTTGTGGGCGGCCCAGGGGTCCACAGGTAGATGAGCTCATGGACTGGGAGCGGGAAGGGGGAAAGAGAGACAAGTGCTGGAACATGGGATAGAAAGATGAACTAAAATAATAAAAAGCAAAGGTGAGTGGGGATGGGGAAGGGGGAAGGAGAGGAGGGCAGACGTTTGGGGTGCAGGCCCGGGTGTGAGCCAGCGGCTCCAGGGAAACCACTTACAACTAAGGAAAATGAAGAGCAGGAAAGAGTCTCTCAGTCTCTCTCTCTCTCTCAGAACTTCCCATGGTTACAGAGTAAACATTAGAATTTCCTTTCTTTCCCCCTTCATAGTGTTTTCCGGAGTATATTCAAATTAAAAGTCTCTGCTGCTGGAATTTATCTTGACGTCGATTAAATAAAAGGTGGCAGGTCGGAGTGGGAGAGGCAAACTTAATGCAGTAAATTTGTTGGGCATTTGTTCAGAAATGTTTCCAAGAAGTACCTTTTTAAGTAGAGCCCGAAAGCTGAGTCAGGTTAGCCAGGTGAAAAAGAGGTGAAAGATAGCCACGAGCAGAGCTAACAGCATGCCTAATTCACTTCCAGAAGTGAAGCCAAGAGAAAATGTAGCTTGGTGGGGTTCTACTGGCATTCTCGACAGGGCACTTCTCCATCGCGGGACCTGTTCCAGGCACTGCGGGATGTCTGACACCTGGGCCCATTAATCCCCTAGTTATTGAGACAACCCACACTCCCACACATTCCCCAATGCCCCCTGGTGGAGGTAGGGAGTACTGCCCCAGAGAACCACTGGGGCGGATAAATCAGGTGTTTGCAGCCCTGGGGTGGGGGTGGCAGGGGAGAAACACTCAGGAAGGGATGGTGGTTAGAGATGAGGATGGCAAGAGGCCAGTAGCAACTGGATCATCAGTTGCCTTGAATGCTATATTAGGGAGTAAGCCACTGAAGAAGTTTGAGTCGGAGAATGATGATGTCACAGAGCTGCAACTCTAGAAAGACTGCCCTGCTGCGGGATGAGTCCTGCTCCACAGAGAGAGAAGTTTGAAGACAGAGGCCTAGAATTTTCTTTTTTGGGAAGATTAATCACAAATTAAATTTCTTTAATAGACATAGGGCTATTTGGATTTTCTATTTCTTCTTGTGTCCGTTTTTATACTTTCTGTGTCTTTAAGAATAATAATTCATTTAATCTAAGGTGTCAGATTTTTTGGCATGAAGTTGTTTATAATATTCCCTTGTTTGTCTTTTAACTTTTGCGGGCTTTGTAGTGATGTCCCATCTCTCATTGCTGGTATCGATAATTTGTGGGGGTTTTTCTTGAGCAGTCTAACTGTAGATGTATCAGCTTTATTGCTCTTTTCAAAGAACCAGCTTTTATTTTCATTGCTTTTTCTCTATTTCATTGATTTCTGCTTTTATTGGTATTGTTTTCTTCTTTTTACTTACTTTGTATTTCATTTGCTCTTCTTTTTCTAGCTTATGTTAGAAACTTGGATCATCAGTTTTAAGTCTCTCTTCTTTTCTTTTCTTTCTTTCTTTTTTTTTTTTTTTTGAGTCGGAGTCTCACTCTGTCGCCCAGACTGGAGTGCAGTGGCCGCTCCCGGCCACCGCAGCCTCGACCTGCTGGGCTCCGGCGATCCTTCCACCTCAGCTTTCCGAGTAGCTGGAATTACAGGCATGTGCTACCACGCCGGGCTGATTTTTTGATTTATTGTAGAGATGAGTTCTCGCCAAGTTGCCCAGGCGGGTCTCGAACCCGTGACCTCAGGCAATCCACTCACCTCGGCCTCCTAAAGGCACGGGATTACAGGCTGAGCCACTGAGCCTGGTTGTCTCTTTTCTTTTCTAACACAGCATTTTAAAGCTCTAAATTTCCCTTAAGTACTGTAGCTGCATCTCAAAGATGTCTAGATATTGTGTTTTCCTTATCATTGAGAGTAATGTTTTTCCAGTCTGCTTTGTAATGCCTTCTTTGGCCCGAAGGTTATTTATAAAAGTGCTTTTCATTTCCAATATTCAGATTTTTCCAGGTATCTTTTGTGTTGTTCAAGGGTAAGTGTATTCCCAAACTTTAAAAGAACGCATGTTCATTTTCAAAATGGATTATGGTGGGTGCTACCTTTTTCTGTTTCTCAATTCTATAGAAATAATTTAAAGAAGTGATGAAATAGTTCTACTTTAAAGTATCTCTGCTATTTGTTGAAAGTTACATTATTTGTAGTTTATTAAGACTTCAGATGAAAAATGTAATGTTAATTTGAAATGTTGATATAAAGTCTTTTCAATATTTTTGTGGGGAGATGTGAACAAAATGTTTGAAGACAACTGGGGAATTTTATTTTTTCTTTTAGGATGGATGAGATTTGAGTCTACTGGAAAGGAAACATGAAGGAGGAGAAGCTGCGGATACAGGAAAGGATTCTCTGACTGTGAAGTCCCTGTGGAAGTGGAACAGGTGGTACCAACTCATAACAGAGGGACTAGACTAGAAAGTGGGATTCTTTCATTGTGCCAGGAAGGATGGAGGATCAGGTGCGTGCACATATATGAAGACTGGAAGGTTTGGGGTGAGAAATGTAAGGAGTTCCTGTTTGAAGGCCCAGGTGAAATAGAAGGTGAGAGGAGGTGGTAGGGCCAGATGTTTGGGAAGAAATAAGGTTTTAAATGGCCTTTGTGGAGTTCAGGGGTGCTGACCGGCACGCTGCACAAGGTATAATGGGAAATCATCTTACACTTTCACACGACCTACCACAGTTGTAATTGTGCCTTTTTGATTATTCAGTTGGAGAGACACTGTCTGTCTAATCCCAACACCTATTTATTGATGGAATAGATGGCCGGACATGTGACCCCAGGCATCATCAAAGCACAGCTGTGTGAAAGGCACATTGGGCTGCCATGACTGCTCCCAAGATTGCAATTACCTGCTGACTGTTTCCTAAAGATATCAGGTTCATCTCTCTCCCAGCACTGTCTGAATCAGTGCTCCTGAAACAGTGGGTATACAGCCCAAGGATTAGTGGAAGGTGCAGATCAAGGTCGACCTTGGAAGACTTCTTGGAGGAGAAGGGCATTAAGGTTTCAAAGAATGAGCAGGATTCTGGAAAAGAAGAACATTATGAATAAAAGCCCAGAGGAAGGACAGATGCAGATCCAGCAAAGTGAGTCTCCGCCATCCATTGCTGAAGGATTCTCTCTGGGTTCTGCTCCCACACCCCACTCTGCAGAAGCCCCAGTAGTCCAGCTGCCATTGGCTGAACACCTTCTAAGAGCAAAGCACCCTACAGAAACCTTGGACTTAATCCTCACCTTAATTCTGGTTTGATAGATAAGAAGTAGACACTGGTGCTCAGAAGCGCTAAATAACTTGCTGAGCTCACCTAGGTAGGAACAGAGCCTTGGTTTCCCCCTTCAACCCAGCCAGGCTGCAACTCATCTGGTCTCTGTACCAGCAGTTTTGTGTTGCCCAATCGCCCAACACATCTGCAGCCACCAAGGAGATCTTCTGAAGTGATAATCTCCTGCTGGAGGCTCCTCTCTGCCCTGAGGACACGGTGGGCACATGGATGCCTCCGGTACCTTCCTCCAACCCTCTATCCCTGACAGGAGACTCTGCTGCCACAGCAAAGCACTAGTGGTTCTTTTTGCCTTGAAGCTGAGGCTCACACTGGGTACTTTTCTAGAACATCTCTCCAACCCATTCTGACTATGTACGCCACGAGAAATTTCCTCCAGGAAGACTTTCCTGAATAGTGTTCTGCTCCTGTGACACCCTTATATGTTTGCCTCTCTACATCATGCTGGGCTAACTAAGGGCCAGGGCACGAGCACTTTATTGATTCAGCCTTCACCAAACACTGAGCATTCTACTTGTCGCAGTCTGTTTAGGCTGCCATGACAAAATACCACAGACAGGTGACTTAGAGTACAGGCGTCTATTTTTTCACCATCTGGAGGCTGGAAGTCCCACACCTAGGTGTCAGCAGGGCTGGTTTCCTCTGAGGCCTCTCTCCGTGGCTTGCTATCTCGTCACTTGGTTTTCCCTCTGTGCCCATGGGCCTTGGTGTCTCTTTGTGTCCAAATTTCCTCTTCTTATGAGTACACCAGTCAGATTGGGTTAGGGCCCACCCTAACATCCTTATTTTAATTTAATCACCTCATTAGAGGCCCAGTCTCCAAATACAGCCACATTCTGAGGTATTGTGGATTAGGTTTGCAACCTGAATTTGTGGGGAAGGGACACGATTCAGCCCACAACGGTACTAAATCTTCATGGGGGACATAAGACAGATACACTCGCCAATCTTGCTGGAGTGATGTGGATGTCAAACATGCAGTTAATGTGGGGCCTGGATGAGCAGAGCGCCAAGCAGGGGTCCCTTCCCTGATGACCAGCTGCAGCTAGCCTCTCTCTCTAGCCTGCTCCTTCCTCTTTTCCATCCTCCCCTCTCCTCTGTAAGACTCACCTGTATTGATGCTCCATGAGAAGACATTTGCATATCTATCACCTCATGGCACCCTAAAATGTTGTGATGGTTCATTTTATGTGTCAGCTAGACCAGGCCATGGGGTGTCCAGACATCTGGCCAAAAGTAACTCTGAGTGTGTCTGCGGGGGTGTTTCTGGATGAGACGAACATTTGAATGGGTAGACTGAACAGGGCGCAGAGCCCTGCCCAATAAGGGCAGCAGGCCCCATCTAACACTTAAAAACCTGAAATCACCAAAAGGCTGCCTCTTCCTCGAATAAGTGGGAATTTCCTCCTGCTTGACTGCTTTGAGCTGGAAATCAATTTTTTCCCCTGCCTTCATATCTGAACTGAAGCACCAGCTCTTCCCAGGATGTTTGTGGAAATTGAGAGGCATGACCCTCATTTTTTATGATTCAGGTTAGACTTTTGTTCATTTGACCTAGAGCTTTTCTGTTCATACAGCTTTAGTAAGAATTGAGTAGGCTTCCCTATCTATTGCACTTCTGGGAACACCATGACCAACTAACCAATGTCCTAAGTCTGCAGTTCATTAGACTGTTCTGGCTCCTGCTTTGGCTCTACAGTCTGTTACACCATGCCCACCTTGCCTTTGGTGGGTGAGTGCTGCCACTTGGCCTTGGTCGCACTAGGATCCAATTACACTCTTTGCATTTATATCCCAATTCACCTAAGACCACAGTTCCCACTATGAGTTCTGGCCTATGTAGAAGAGAGATCAGGAAGCTCTTCAAGAATGCTAGCACTTCTCTCAAAAATGTGTTTCAGTTGTAGTAAATGATATGTCTTCTGGATCATTCAAGGATATATGAGTAGTTCTTAAATGATGAATCCACTCTAGCAATTCAGTCTCCCTATGCCTTTGAATCTCTTCCCCTGCATTAAGCCAAGGCAGGCCTAGCATTTCCAACTCCCTCCCTGGGGGTCTCTTTTAGATACACATTTCAGCCAACCAACAAAACTGTTACAGCCCTTTCCTAACTCAGTTTATAGACCCAGCACCCCTAAGTGAGGGGAAGGCCAGGTCTTCCTGAGGAAGGACCCAGATATCCTACCAAAAACATATACAGTTAATATTTCTCCCAGTCTTCTCCAAGGAGACCAACCAGCGCCTTTTCCCAGGGTAACTGTGCATTGAGGAAAAGGAAATAATCTGATCTTTTGGGGACTACTGGACACTGGCTCTGAACTGACACTATCTCCAAGAGACCCAAAATGTCACTGGGCTCCACTAGACAGATCAGGTGCTTACTTATTTATTTATTTTTTGAGTTGGAGTCTCACTCTGTCGCCCAGACTGGAGTGTAGTCGCCGCTCCCGGCCACCGCAGCCTCGACCTGCTGGGTTCCAGCGATCATTCCGCCTCAGTCTTCCAAGTAGCTGGAACTACAGGCACGTGCTACCACGCCCAGCTAATTTTTGATTTGTTGTAGAGATGAGGTCTCGCCAAGTTGCCCAGGCGGGTCTCGAACCCGCGGGCTCAGGCAATCCACTCACCTCGGCCTCCCAAAGGTGCAGAATTACAGGCTGAGCCACCGAGCCCTGCTAGATCGGGGGCTTATAAAGGTCAGGTGATCAACGAAGTTTTAGCTCAGATCTGCCTCACAATGGTCCTAATGTGTCCCAGAACCCATTCTGAGTTCCAGTTGCATAATGAACTAGAAATAGCACCTGGCAGAGTTAGTTTCCTGATCTGTGGAGTGAGGGCTATTATGGTGGGAAAGGCCAAATGGATGCCACTTGGAACTGCCTCCACCTAGGAAAAGAGTAAACTAAAAAGAATACTATATTCCTAGGGGGACTTCAGAGATTCATGCCACCATTAAGGATCTGAAGGATGCATGGGGTGGACAGCAACCCCATTCAACTGTCCTATTTGGCCTGTGTGGAAAACAGATGGATCTTAGAAAATGACAGTGGATGATCATAAACTTAACCAGGTGGTGACTATAATTCCAGCTGCTATTCCGGATACAGTTTTACTGCTTGACCAAAGTAACACATTTCCTGGTACCTGGTATGCAGCTGTTGATCTGACAAGTGTTTGCTTTTGTTTGTTTGTTTGTTTCTCAATCCCTGTTAGTAAAGATCACCAGGAGCAGTTTGCTTTCACTCAGCAAGGCCAATATACCCCACAGACCTACCTCAGGGGTATATTCAATTCTCCAATTCTATGTAATAATGTAGTCTGCAGGGATCTCGACTACCTTTCCCTTCCACAAGATATCACACTGATCCACTGCATTGATGACATTATGCCGGATCGACCGCATCAGTAAGAATTGGCAACAACTATGGACTTACTGATAAGATACTTGGGTGTCAGGAGTTGGGGAATACAACGAAATACAACTAAAATTCAAGGGCCCTCTACCTCAGTGAAATATCTTGGGGCCCAGTGATGTGGGGCATGTCAAGATATCACTTCCAAGGCAAAGAATAAATGGTTGCATCAGGCCCCTCCTATAATAAAAAAAGAGGCACGATGCCTAGTGGGGTTCTTTGGATTTTGGAGAAAATGTACTCCTCATTTGGGCGTGTGAGCCCTTATTTATTTATTTATTTATCTTTATTACAATAGCTTTGTGGGGTACAAATAGTTTTTGGTTACATGGTTGCATTGTCTACTGCCTAAGAATTCTAGGCTTTAACTGTACCCACCACTCCCACCTGTGCACACTGTACCCGACAGGTGATTTTTCATCCCTCTCAAACCTTTCCCTGCTCTCTCTCCTGAGTCTCCAATGTCCATTACATAATTCTCTATGCCATTGGAGATCCTTGGTTTAGCTCCCACTTGTGAGAACATGTGCTGTTTGGTTTTCTGTTTCTGTGTTAGTTCACCTAGGACGATGTTTGCTAATTCCGGACAAGTTGCTGCAAAATACATTATTTCATTCTTTTTTGATAGCTGAATAGTATTCCATAGTGTATATATGCCACATTTTCATTATCCACTGATCGGTTGATGGGCATTTAGGCTGATTCAACATCTTTGCAATTGTGAATTGTGCTGCAATGAGTATGTGAATGCAGGTGTCCTTTTGTTATAATGACCCTAGATCATTTGGGTAGATACCTAGTAATGGGATTGCTGGATCAAATGATAGATCTACTTTTAGCCTTTGAGAAATCTCCGTACCACTTTCCATAGAGACTGTACTAATTTACACTTGTACTAACAGTGTATAAAAATTCCCTTTTCTCCGCGTTCATGGCAGCATTTATTGTTTTTTGACTTTTTTCAATAATGGCCATTCTGACTGGTGTAAGATGGTATTCTCATTGTGATTTTAATGTGCATTTCCCTAATGATCAGTGATGTTGACCATTTTTCATATGTTTGTTAGTCACTTGTATATCTTATTTTGAGAACGGTTGTTCATGTCATTAGCCCACTTTGAAATGGGGTCATTTGCTTTTTTCTTGCTAATTGGGCTGAGTTCTTTGTAGAGTCTGGATATTAGTCCTTTGTCAGATATATAGCTTGTAAATATCTTCTCCCATTCTGTAGGTTGCCTATTTGCACTGATTATAATAATAATAATAATAATTATTATTATTATATTATCTGTGCAGAAGTTTTTTAGTTAAGTTGCACTTATTTTTGTTTTTGTTGCATTTGCTTTTGGAGTTTTTGCCATAAATCCTTTGCCTAGACCAATGTCCAGAAGAGTTTTTCTAGGTTTTATTATAGGATTTTATGGTTCTAGGTTTGAGATTTAAATCTTTAATATATCTTGAGTTGATTTTTGTATGTGGCAAGAGATAAGAATCAAGTTTCATTTTTCTGCATGTAGCTATCCAATTTTCCCAGTGCCATTTATTGACTAGAATGTCCTTTTCCCAGTGTATGTTTTTGTCTGTTTGTCACAGATCAGTTGGTTGTAGGTGTTTGGGTTAATTTCTGGATTCTCTATTCTGTTCCATTGGTCCATGTGTCTGCTCTTGTACCATTCCCATGCTATTTTAGTTACTACAGTCTTGTAGTATAATTTGAAGTCAGGAAAGGTGATGTTTCCAGCTGTGTTCTTTGTGGTTAAGATTGCTTTTACTAGCCGGGCTCGGTGGCTCAGCCTGTAATCCCACGCCTTTGGGAGGCTGAGATGAGTGGATTGCCTGAGCCCGCGGGTTCGAGACCTGCCTGGGCAGCGAGACCTCATCTCTACAATAAATCAAAAAAATCAGCCAGGCGTGATAG
>NW_007255633.1:126660-135591 GCF_000164805.1 Carlito syrichta
GGTCGAGGCTGTGGTGGCCGGGAGCAGCCACTGTACTCCAGTCTGGGCGACAGAGTGAGATTCCAATTCAAAAAAAAAGATTGCTTTTACTATTCTGGCCTCTTTTTTGGTTCCACATAAATTTTAGGATTGTTCTAACGCTATGAAAAATGACATTGGTAGTTTGATAAGAATTGTGTTGAATCTATAGATTACTTTAGGTAATATGGTCATTTTAGCAATGCTGATTCTTCCAATCCATGAGCATAAGATGTTTCTCCATTTGTTTGTGTCCTCTACAATTTCTTTAATCAAGGTTTTATAGTTCTTTTTGTAGAGATCTTTCCCCTACTTGGTTAAATATATTCCTAGGTATTTTAGCTTTTTGGCTTCTGTTGTAAATGGAATTGAGTTCTTGATTTGATTCTTAGTTTGATCATTATTGGTGTATGGCAGTGCTATGATTTCTGTGTGTTGATTTTGTACCATGAAACTTTACCAAATTCATTTATCAAGTCCAAGAGTCTTTTCAAGGAGTCTTTAGGATACGCTAGGTATAAGATTATATACTTGGCATACAGAGAAGATAGTTTGATTTCTTCTTTTTCAATTTGGATACCCTTTATTTTTTTCTCTTGCCTGACTGCTATGGTTAGGACTTCCAGTACTATGTTGAATAGGAGTGGTGAAAGTGGGCGCCCTTGCCTTGTTCCAGTTCTTGTTTTTGCTTCATTAATCCTTTGTGTTTTTTTTAAAATTTCATTAAGTTCTGTTCTGATCTTGATTATTTTTCTTCTGCTAGCTTTGGATTTGGTTTGTTCATGTTTTTCTAGTTCCTTGAGGTGTGGTGTTAGTTGTCAATATGTGATATTCAGTCTTATTAATGTAGGCCTTAAGCACTATACATTTTCCTCTGAGTACTATTTTGGCTGTGCCCCAGAGGTTTTGATAACTTGTTTCGTTGTTGTTATTCATTCAGAGAAATTTTTAAATTTTTAATCTTGATTTCATTGTTGACTCAAGGATCATTCAGGAACTGATTGTTTAATCTCCATTTTTTTTTTTTTTTGAGTTGGAGTCTCACTCTGTCACCCAGACTGGAGTGCAGTGGAAAACTCACACACTCATGGCCACCCCAGCATTGACTTGCTGGGCTCCGGCAATCCTTTCACCTCAGCCTTCCAAGTAGCCGGAACTACAGGCATGAGCTACCATGCCCAGCTAATTTTTGATTTATTGTAGAGACGAGGTATCACCAAATTGCCCGGGCTGGTCTCAAACCCACGGGCTCAGGCAATCCACTTTTCTTGGCCTCCCAAAGTGCTGGGATTACAGGCTGAGCCACCGAGCCTGGCCACATCCATGTTTTTTGTTTGGTTTTGCAAGTTCTTCTTAGAATTAATTTCTAGTTTTATTTCACTGTGGTCTGAGAAGGTGCTTGATATGATTTAGGGTTTTTTTTTTTTTTTAGAATTTATTGAGACTTAATTTGTGGCCAATCACATGGTCTATCTTAGAGGATGCTTCATGTGCTGATGAAAAAAAAAGTATATTCTGTAGTTTTGGAATGTCTATGGATGTCTGTTAGTTTCATTTGCTTTAGGATCCAGTTTGATTCCAATGTTTCTTTGTTGACTTTCTTTCTGCCTTGATGATCTATTTCTGTCACTGGAGTGTTGAATTCTCCCACTACTATTGTATTGTTGTCTCTCTACTAGGTCTAGTAGAATTCGTTTGATAAAGCTGAGAACTTTATAAAATAAATAAATATATATTATATATATATATATATTTTTTTTTTTTTAAGTTGTGGGGTACAAGGCAGGATTGTGTACATAAAGTGGTTTAGGTACAGGTGAAGTTTTGGGCCTCCCATTGGACTTCACTTCATCTGGATTAGGACCAGGCACCCTTATTGATGTTATGTGCCCCCTTTTCCAGCAGTGTCCCACTACTGTCAATTCTTTTTTTTTGTAGTATTATGATAGGTGTTCAAGGTCCACTTATGAGTGAGAACATGTGGTACTCAGTTCTTTGTTTCTGTGATAGATCCAAATCCATCCAAGTTTCTGTGAAGTCCATAATTTTGTCCTTCTTTATGGCTGCATAATATTCCATCATGTATATGTACGACATTTAAAAAAATCCAAAGCCGGGCTCGGTGGCTCAGCCTGTAATCCCGCGCCTTTGGGAGGCTGAGGTGAGTGGATTGCCTGAGCCCGCGGGTTCGAGACCCGCCTGGGCAGCGAGACCTCATCTTTACAATAAATCAAAAAATTAGCTGGGCGTGGTAGCGCACGTCTGTAGTTCCAGCTACGTGGAAGGCTGAGGCGGAAGGATTGCCGGAGCCCAGCAGGTCGAGGCTGCAGTGGCCAGGAGCGGCCACTGCACTCCAGTCTGGGTGACAGAGTGAGACTCCAACTCAAAAAAAAAAAAAAAATCCAGTCCAGTTTCAATTGGTAGGACAGGTGGCACCATGTTTCTACTATTGTGAATAGTGTTGCAATAAACATGCACGAGCAGTTATCTTTTTTGCAGAATATTTTAGTTCCTCTGGGTATCTTCCCAGAAGGGGGACTGCTGGGTCATATGGAAGGTAAATTTCTAGTTATTTTAGAAATTGCCACACTGTTTTCCATAGAGGTTGAATTAGTTTGCACTCCCACCAAGAGTGTAGAATCATTCCCTTTTCTCTGCATCCTCACCAGCATCTATTGTTTTTTGTGTTATTAATGATGGCCATTCTTACTGGAGTTAGGTGGTAATCTCAATGTGGTTTTGATTTACATTTCTCTGATGATTAGTAAGGGTGAGCATTTTTTCATGTGTCTGTTGGCTGCTTGTATATCTTCTTTTGAGAAGTGTTTATTCATGTCTTTTGTCCATTTTTTAATGGAGCTGTTTGTTTTTTTCCTTTCAGCACGTTTGAGTTCCTTGTAGATCCTGGATATTAAGCCTTTGTCAGATATACAGTTGGCAAATAACCCATTTTGTGGGTTGTCTTGATTGTTTATTTTGCTTTGCAGAAGTTTTCAGTTTGATGAGTTCCATTTATCTATCTTTTCTCGTATGGCATAAGCACCTGAGGTTTTGATCAGGAACTGGCTGCCTATTCCAATTTCCACAAGGGAATCTCCTGTGTTTTCTAAGATTCTTATATTTTGAGGTTTTATGTTTAGGTCTTTGATTCATTTGGAGTTGATTTTTGTGTATGGTGATAGGCAGGCATCCTGTTTCATTCTTCTGCATGTGGTCAGAAGAATTTCTCAGCCAGTTTCCCCAGCAGCATTTACTGAATAGGTTCTCCTCTCCCCAGTGGTTGTAAGTGGAGGATTTGTTGAAGATGAGTTGGCTGAGAAATTGAGGTTTTGCATCCAGAATCTCTATTCTGTTCTATTGGTCTATATGCCTGTTCTTGTACCAGTATCAGGCTGTTTTGATTACTGTAGCCTTATAGTAAAGTTTGAAGTCTGGAAGTGTGATACTTCCCAACTTTTTTTTTTTTTTTTTTTGCTGAGGATTGTTTTGGCTATTCATGGTTGTTTTGTTTTCATATGAATTTCTATATTGTTGTTTCTAGGTCTGAGAAGTATGATGATGGTAATTAAGTGGGTATTGAATGGTATTGAATTGAATCTGTAGACTGGCTTGGGTAGGATGGACATCTTAACAATGTTGATTCTTCCAGTTTATGAACATGGACTATTTTTCCATTTGTTTGTCTTCTTTGATTTCTTTGATCATTGTTTTGTAGTTTTTGTTGTAAAGGTCTTTCACATCTCTGGTTAGGAAGATTCCAAGTCATTTCATTTTTGTGTGTATGTGGCTATTGTGAATTGGATTGTACTTTTTATTTGATCCTCTGCCTGTTTATTGTTGGTGCATAAAAATGCGACTGTCTTTTGTATGTTGATTTTATACCCTGAGACTTTGCAAAGTCCTATATCAGTGCAAGAAGTCTTTTGACAGATTTCCTTGGGTTTTACAGGTATAGGATGATATTATCCACAAAGAGTGAGAGCTTAACTTCCTCTTTTCCTGTTTGATACCCCTGATATCCTTCTCTTGTCTGATTGCTCTAGCTAGGACTTCCAACACTATGTTGAACAGGAGAGGTGAGAATGTACAGCCTTGTCTTGTTCTGGTTTATAGAGGAAATGCTTCCAATTTTTGTCTATTTGTAATATATTGGCTATGGGTTTATTGCAGATGGCTCTTACTATTTTGAGGTATGTTCCCTCAATACCTGGTGTTCAAAGGTTTTTATCAAGAATGGATGTGAATTTTTTTGAAACCCTTTTCTGCATCTGATATAATTATGTGGTTTTTGTTTTTACATCTGTTGATTATTTAATTACATCTATGGTCTTGCAGATGTTAAACCAGCTCTGCATCCCAGGAATGAAGCCTACTTGGTCATGGTGGATAATTTTTTAGATATATCATTGGATCCAATTTGCCAGAAACTTGAAAATTTTTGCATCTATGTTCATCAGGGATATTGGCCTGTAGTTCTCTTTCTTTGTTGGGTCTTTGTCCAGTTTGGGTATTAGTGTGATGTTAGCTTCATAAAATGATTTGGGGAGAGCTCCATCTTTCTCAACTGCCTAGAATACTTTCTTTTTTTTTTTTTTTTGAGTTGGAGTCTCACTTTGTCACCCAGACTGGAGTGCAGTGGCATGCTCCTGGCCACCGCAGCCTTGACTTGCTGGACTCCAGCGATCCTTCCGCCTCAACCTTCCAAGTAGCTGGAACTACAGGTGTACAGGTGCTACCACACCTGGCTAATCTTTGATTTATTGTAGAGATGAGGTCTTGCCAAGTTGCCCAGGCAGGTCTCGAACCCGCGGGGTCAGGCAATCCACTCACCTCAGTCTCCCAAAGTGCTGGGATTACAGGCTGAGTCACTGAGCCTGGCTCTAGAATACTTTCTTTCTTTTTTTCTTTTTTGAGTTGGAGTCTCACTCTGTCGCCCAGACTGGCTGCTCCCAGCCACCGCAGCCTCGACCTGCTGGGCTCCGGTGATCCTTCCGCCTCAGCCTTCCGAGTAGCCAGAATTACAGGCATGCACTACCACGCCCGGCTGATTTTTTCATTTATTGTAGAGATGAGGTCTCGCTGCCCAGGCGTGTCTAGAACCCATGGGCTCAGGCAATCCACTCACCTCAGCCTCCCAAAGGCGCGGGATTATAGGCTAAGCCACCAAGCCCGGCTTCTAGAATACTTTCAATAGGATTGGTATCAGTTCCTCCTTGTGTGTTTTGTAGCATTCTGCTGGAAAGTCACCTGGTCTGGTCTTTTTTTTTTGTAGGTAGTTTTCTTATGATGGACTCAATTTCCCAGGTTGTTTTTGGTCTATTTAGGGTCTCTCCTTCTTGTTTCAAACTTGGGAGGTTGTGTGATGTCAGAAAGTCCTCCGTTTCATTTAGATTTTTGAATTTGCTTCCATAAAGGTGTGCATAGTAATCTCTGATAATCTTTTTATTTCTTCACGGTCAGTTGTAACTTGATCATTTGTGTTTCTGATTGTATCTGGGCCTTTTCTCTCTTTTTCTTGGTCAATCTGGCTAGGGGTCTATCAAGCTTGTTTATCCTTTCAAAGAGTCAGCTTTTTGTTTCACTAATTTTTTTCCTATTGTATTTTTGTCTTCTATGCCCCATATTTTGGCTTTTACTTTGGTGATCTGGATTCTTTTGCTGAACTTTGGGTTTTTGTTGTCTTGCCTTTCCAGCCCCCTTAGTTGGTTTGCTAGGATGTTGACTTGATATCTTTCTATTTTGTTGTTGTATGTGCATAGAGATATACATTCCCCTCTCAGTACTGATTTCATGGTGTCCAAGAGATTTTGGTAAGATGTGTCTTTGTTTACATTTGTTTCCAAGAATCTTTTGATTTCTGTTTTGACTTCTGGGTTGACCCAGGAGTTGTTCAGCATTGTGCTGTTTAGTGTCCATGTCTTTGTGTGTTTTGAGGGGATTTTGTTAGTGGCAATATTTATTTTTATTCCACTGTGGTCTGAGAAGGTGCATAGTAGTATTTCAATCTTATGGATGTGGTCAATCTTGAAGTATGTTCCATGTGGTGATGAGTAGAATGTATATTCCATGGTTGTTGGGTGGAGTGTTCTGTAGGTATCTATTAATTTCATTTGGTCAAGCATCAAGTTAAGGTTCCAGATCTCCTTATTGATGTTTTTTGCCTTGGTGATTGTTAGTGGGGTATTTAAGTTCCCAGTTATGATAGTGTTAGTCAATATCCTTTTCTAGTTTACTTAGTAGTTGCTTTATAAATCCAGGTGCTCCTGTATTAGGTGCATATATATTTAGGATGGACATTTCTTGTTGATGGAGCAAACCTTTTATCATTATGTAATGTCCCTCTATATCTTTTAAAAATTTTGACAGCTTAAAAGTTGTTTTGGCTGATATTAAAATTGTGACTCCTACCTTCTTTTGTTTGCCATTTGCCTGAAAGTTTGTTTTCCATCCTTTAACTTTGAGTCTGGGTGTCCTTTGTAGTGAGATGTGTTTCCTGGAGGTAGCATATTGTTTTTTGTTTTTGTTTTTAATCCAGTTTGCCATTCTATCATGTGGTGTATTTAATCCATTGACATTCAGGCTGATTATTGAAATGTAAGAGTTTATTATCCCTGTCATGAGGCTCTTATAAGGCTGTTTTATTTTCTTTTAACTTTTGGTTGATATATCTGTGTGGTTTTAACTTTACAGTCACAAGGTGTGTAGTAGTGATTCTATATTTTCCTGCATTCTTGGGAAGTGCACGGTTGTCCTTTATTTTTCTTCTTCTGCACTTAATACCTTCTTGAGTATCTGTAGAGCTGGTCTGGAAGCAACATGATCTTTTAGGGATTGGATGTCCAGGAAGGATTTTAATTTTCCACCACTGATGGATCTGAGCTTGGCTGGGTAGGAAATTCTTGGTTGAAACTGTTTTACCTTTGAGGACTTTGAAAACTGGACTACAGTTCCTTCTAGCTTATAGTGTTCCTGCTGATAAGTCTGATGCTATTCTGATTGGTCTTCCCTGATAGGTAGTCTTTTTTCTCTCACTGCCTTTAGAATTTTTTCTTTTATACCTACTTTGCATAGGCAAATTACTATGTGTCTAGGGGCTCATCTTCTCATTTGATTTCCTGTGGGAGTTGAATCTGTTGTATTTGAATGGTTGCATCTTTGGTGAGATGAGAAAAGTTTTCTTGGATAACCTCCTGGAATACTTGTTCCAAGGTGTTCCTCATTTCCCTTTCTTCTTCTGGAATCAGGCATGAGTTCAGGCTCTTGATATAGCTACACATCTATTGGAGGCTTTGTTCTTTCTTTCTGGGTTTTCTGTTTTTAACAGATCAGGTTAATTCCATGTTTTCATCTTCAAGCTATGAGATTCTTCCTTCTGCTTGGTTGATTCTGCTCTCCATGCTTGCTGAAGTTTTTATGGCCAAAATTTGTTACAAGTTCTTTCAGTGTTGCACCTTGTCTTTCTCAAGTCTTATTCACTCTTTCCATTCATTCCTTAATCCCTGTTGTATTCTTGGGCCAATCATTGGTTATTTCCATTGTTTGGTGTCTGAGGTCTGATTTTTTTCAGGTGTTGTCTCTTTGGTACACTGGGAATTATCTGCATTCTTCCGTTGACTTTTCCTCATTTGTGACAGATCTCTTTCTTTTCTTTTTATTTATTTATTTATTTATTTTTTGAGTGGGAGTCTCACTCTGTTGCCCAGACTGGAGTGCAGTGGCCACTTCCGGCCACTGCAGCCTCAACCCACTGGGCTTTGGCGATCCTTCCACCTCAGCCTTCTGAGTAGCCAGAATTACAGGCACGCGCTACTATGCCCGGTTGTTTTTTTGATTTATTGCAGAGATGAGGTCTCACTAAGTTGCCTAGGTGGATCTCGAACCTGTGGGCTCAGGCAATCCACTCACCTCAGGCTCTCAAAGCGTGGGATTACAGGCTGAGCCACTGAGCCCAGCTTCTTTTCTCTTTAATTCCATTTTTCAGTGGTAGTGTGTGGGCTTTCACTTCTGTTGTTTGCTCAGCCCTCTATTCTGCTCAGATCAGAGCCTTCAAACTTGTTCTGTTTTGAAGTAGGGCTGGTGATAGGAAGCTTTCTTTTTTTGTGTAGTTTTGAGAGTCGAATAAGGTGGAGGGTGGGGAGCTAGGATTCAGAAACAACTTGTAAGTTACAATGTTCACTGGTATATAGGCCTCCTGAGACCCAATCCCTACCACCACTCTATGATGATGCAATGGGTATGTGCATATCCTCTGAGTTCTAGATAAAGTAACAGTAATGAGGAGAACAGAGAAAAGTAGGATGAAATAGACTGGACAAAAAACAATAAATATTAAAAGAAACCACAGAAAAATAAAAGCAAAAACAATTAGGGAAAAAAAAACAACAGAAAATGAAGCCAGGCACGGTAACTCAAGCCTGTAATCCCAGACTTAGGGAGGTGGAGGCAAGAGGATTGCCTGAGCCTGCGGGTTCAAGACCAGCCTGGGCAACATGGCGAGCCCTCATCTATACAATAAATCAAAAAATTAGCTGAACGTGGTGACACATACCTGTAGTTCCAGCTACTTGGAAGGCTGAGGTGGAAGGATTGCCTAAGGCCAGCAGGTAGAGGCTGTGGTGGCTGTGAGCAACATGTCACTGTACTCCACCTTGGGCAACAGAGTGAGACTCCAACTCAAAGAAGAAAAAGAAAACAAAAACCAACAGAAAACACAAACAGGCTGGGCTTGGTGGCTCAGCCTGTAATCCCGCACTTTGGGAGGCCGAGGTGAGTGGATTGCCTGAGCCTGTGGGTTTGAGACCCACCTGGGCAACGTGGCGAGACCTCATCTCTACAATAAACCAAAAAATTAGCCGGGTATGGTAGCGCGCGCCTGTATTTCCAGCTACTTGGAAGGCTGAGGCGGAAGGATCG
>NW_007255633.1:135931-144299 GCF_000164805.1 Carlito syrichta
CGAGTCTGGGCAACAGAGTGAAACTCCAACTCAAAAAAAAAAAAAAAAAAAGTAGGGGTAAGGAATGCAAATCGAACCCTTACACACAAGGTAACATACACTAAACCAAAAGTAAAAAGAACAAAACAAAAAGGGGGGAATGTAAATCAAACCCTCACACACACATTCAAACACACACTATAAATCAAAACAAAAAAGAAAAAAAAGAACAATAACAAAATAATTAAAAAGAATTTCTGGGCACTAACCACCCTCTTGTGGCAGGTTCTGTAATTATTCCTCTCAGCTGTTGACATCTTCTGTGGGGCTGCAGGCTCATTCACAATCTCTCTGGCACATGACCCAGAGAGGAGGAGCAGGCAGTGGGGGTGAATGGGGCATGAGCCTCCCCCTCCCGCTTTCATAAGGTCAGGGGGATTTCCCCCCCAGTAGGGAGGTTAGGGACCTACCCAGGTGCTGGCAGCAGGCACCCCAGTCAGGTTTATCTCAGAGTAGTATTCTCTTAGCACAACTGTAGTCCATGCTCCACCAAGGTTTGTTCCTATCAGTAATGCTCCAGCCATATGGGTCTGATGTTCAGAGTACTGCAGGGGAGGAGGGGGTTATGTCAGCCCAAGAATCACTGCTGATCTCTTGGTGGTCACACCCTTTGGCCCACAACTGGATCAGATAGGGTGTGGAGCACCTGAGACTCTGTATTCGTCCTCCAAAGTTTGTGCTTTCGGGATATTCCCTTTACATGATCAACCCCTTTCTGTAACCTGCTGTCACAGAGAGTGGGTCTGTTGTTCCATGGTGAGCAAGCAAGCCGGAGCACTTCCCTGCCTAGTTTTCAAGATGGTGGCAAGGTACCTGTTTTGTATTCTTCAGTGGGGCTCTGCCTCTGGCTCCCTCGCTGCACTCCCTCTACAGCCCTTGCTGCCAGTGTCAGGCCCGGTGCTGCAGTGGTTGGGCAGCCTGGTGATGGCTGTTGCTCCAGGCAGCTTCTCCACAGGAAAGGGTTTGTTGATTTTAGAAAAGGGTGCTTGGCTGTCATCTTTTCAGATGCATATATATTTAAATAAGTAAATATATTTAAAATTGTGAGTTCTTGTTGGATTGATCCCTTTGTCGTTATTTAATAACCATTTTTGTCTTTTTTTAAAAAAAACTGTTAACTTAAAGTCTGTTTTTATCTGATATGAGAATAGCTACTTGATTTTGGTTTTCATTTGCATGAAAATTTTTTCCCACTCCTTTACCTTGAGTCTATAGGAAATTTTGTATGTTAAGTAGGTCTCTTGAAGGCAGCAGATATTTGGATTGTGTATATTTATCCATTCTGCCAGTCTATTTTAAGTGGAGCTCTGAGACCATTTAAGTTCAGGGTTAGTAATGATATGTAAGGTACTATTCCATTCATCACTGTTGATTATTATCTGGTTGCTTTATTTATTTCTTTTCTCATTGTGTTGGTGTTCCATAAGCCTTGTGAGCTTTTTAATTTCCAACATTTTTCTACTGGTGCATTTTGACCTTTTGTTTCAGTATTTAGAATTCCTTTGAGTATTTCTTGTAGAACCAGTCTAGTAGTGACAAATTCCCTCAGTACTTGCTTATCTGAGAAAGACTTCATTTATGAAACTTGGTTTTGTGTGATACAAAATCCTTGGTTGATTGTTATTGTTTGGGGAGATTGACGATGGGACCCCAATCGCTTCTGGCTTGTAGAGTTTCTTCTGAGAAGTCTGCTTTTCATTTGAGAGATTTATCTTTGTAAGTTGTTTTATGCTTTTGTCTCACTGCTCTTAAAATTCTTTCCTTTATACTAACTTTGTATAACCTGACGATTATATGCCTTCAGGATGAGCTTTTTGCAATGACTCTTCTGGGGGTTCTTTGGGCTTCTTGTATCTGGATGTTTAACTCTTTGGCAAGTCCAGGGACATTTTCCTACATTATTCCCTCAAATACATTTTCCAAACCTGTTGTTTTCTACTTTTTCTCAGCAATACCTGATTCTTAGGTTTGGACATTTTACATAATCCCACATTTCTTGGAGATTTTGTTCCTTCTCTTCTTTTCTCTTTATTGTTGCCTGATTGGGTGAATTAGAAAGTCTTATCTTCAAGTTCTGAGATCCTTTCTTCTACTTGTTCTAGTCTACTGTTAAAACTTTCCACTTCATTTTGCACTTTCCTAAATGATTCTTTCATTTTCAGAATTTCACCTTGCTTTTTAAAAGGTGTCTACCTCTTTGGAGAATTTTTCATTCAAGTCCTACCTTAAATTTCTTTATGTTGGTTTTCAACTTCCCGAATCTCACTGAGCAACTTTTTAATCAATCCTTTCAATTCTATCTCTGGAATTTCAAAGATTTCATTTTGGTTAGGGCTCATTGCTGAAGAGTTAGTGTGCTCTTTTGGGGGTCTTAAAGAACTCTGTTTTTTCATATTGTCAGAATTATTTTTCTAGTTCCTTCTCATTTGAGTAGACTACTTCTTATTTAAGATTGGCAGGGGGCTGACATAGGCATTGTAGGGTTCCCGTGATTATATATAGCCTTGGTGTGGTGAGTTTCTCCATTGCTAGCTGTGGCAGTCCTGTGCTGGGTACTTGTACAGGTTCAAAGTATCCTGAGTGGTCACAGTGGCTTGGATAATGGTTAGTTGGGGTCTGGTTTCAACTTTCCCCAAAGCTGTGGTATTATATCAGATGAAATGGGCTGTATTGTTGACCTGCAGCCAGGAGGTGGTAGCCGTGGGACAGAGTCAGCTGTGGGATTTGTTTGGCCTCTGTTGCTCCAAGGAAGTGCCCAGCCAACTTAGGTGGTGAGTGGGTGAGAATTATGCAAGTTCTCTGTTTTGAGCCATTGAGGGGGCTTCAGGGGAAAGGGACTCAAGTTCTCCACCTGTGTGCACTCTTGGCTACTGTAGTGGAGATTGGGAGTCCCCAGTCACTGAAGTAATGCTGTTGTGCAGAGGGGGCACAAAAGGGTTTACTCTGGGAGTGAAAGGTTGCTAGGGCAACAAGTCCCATCCATTTCCCCTGCCTTAGCCTCAGGCAATCTGTGTTCTGAATATCAAAATGCAGCTGGCCTCAGGTGCACCTGGTTGTCCCCACTTCTGCTACACCACTTGCTTTCTCTCTTCCCAGCCAGTAACTGTAAGTCACCACATAGTTTTTCTTTGGAGCCTGTCCCCTCCCAAGCTGGCTAGAAAGCAACCATCAGCAAGGTTTGATATGGGATATGGTAGCTGGAGCTGCTCAGGGTTTTTGTTCGTTTTTTCTTGCACCACTCCACGTGGGTTTGGGCAGAGTATGGCTATGGATAAGGCAGTTTCCTGTGAGGGACTGGAGCCCTTCAAGGTTCAGGGGGCTTTCCAAGTCTGTGGCAGGTGGACAGACTTTCTGAATTCCCCTCATTCACCTCCCCCACTGTGTCTGGAGGCTGCTTGTGTTCTGTATCATTATCCAAGTGAGAGTCTAACTAGTTCCAACCCAAGTTGATTGATTTTTTTCTCTTTTTTGCACTATGTAGCTATTACCACTTCTTTGATGAGTCGTGGGGCGTGGTGCTGGTCCTGTTCCTCTCTGGGTGTTGAGGAAACTCCATCTAGTCTTACTCAATAGGAGAAACACACAGTAGCTGCCTCTCATCGGCCATCTTAATCCTTCTATCTTGTGACACTCCCAGTCTCAAAGCTTGAAACTTACTTTGTCTTAACTGAGTGCCTTACTCAGGAAACCGACTCTCAGTCCTCCCAAATTGTTTCAAGGAACTGAAACTCACCATATCACTGCATCCAGACTGTGTTAGCCCTTTTATCAAGTGACACTGAAATCTGCTAATTTTGAGTAGGGCCCAGAATGAGGGAAAGCTAGGCAGCAGGTCCAGACTGCTGTAGAAGCTGCTCTGCTGCTTGGGCCATGAGACCCAGCAGACTCAATGGTGCTTGAAGTGCCAGTGGCAGAAGTTAGGAGCCTTGGCAGGTCCTTATAGGTGAATCACAGCACAGACCCTTGGGATTTTGAAGCAAAGTGCATCATCCCCTGCAGCTAACTATTCTCTCTGGTTAAACAGATCTGGGCTTGTAGCTGGGCCTTAGTACAGACTGAATACTTAATCATGGGCCCCAAATTACCATGTGACCTAAGCCTCCTGTCAGGAACTGGGTGTGTTATGTCCCACCAAACCACAAAGTTGGACATACATCGCAACTCTCCATCATCAGATGGAAGTGGCATGTATGTGATCACAATTGAAGACACAAATTACATGAAGTGGCCCAAGTGCCCTTGGTCCCCACTTCTGCTACACCACTTTCTCTCTCCCAGAATCTATAGCTTCATGGGGAGTTACCTGTGATCAGTTGACAGATAAGACTTGAGCATGGTTTACAGATGGTTTTGCACCACAACACAGGCACCACCTGAAATTAGACAGCAGTAACACTACAGGCCCTTTCTGGGACATCCCTGAAGTACAATGATGAAGAGAAATCCCCACAGTGGGTAGAACTTCAGGCAGTGCACCTGGTTGTACAATCTGCTTGAAAAGAGAAATGGCCACATGTGCAAATGTACACCAATTCACAGGCTGTGGCCAACAGTTTGGCTGGATGGCCAGGGACTTAGAATATGACTAAAAAGCTGATGACCAAGAAATCTGTGAAAGAGGTATGTGGATAGACCTCTCTGAATGGGCAAAATAAGATATTTGTGCTCCATGTGATTGTCCACCAAAAGACTAACTCATCAAAGTAGGATTTTAATCAAGTAGATAGGACGAACTGTACTTACTAGTCAGCCTCTTTCCCCTTCCCTCCGTCATTGACCAATGGGCTCATGAACAAAGTGGCCATGGTAGCAGGGATGGAGGTTATGCCTGGGCTCAGCAAAATGGACTCCCACTCACAAAGGCAGACCTATTTATGGCCACTGCTAAGTGCCTGATATGCTAGCAACAGAGACCAACACTGAGTCCTCAATATGGTACCATTCCTCAGGATAATTAGTTAGCCACCCATAGGCAGGTGGATGACACTGGACTGCTGCCATCATGGAAAGCATGTTGTCTTTACTGGAATAGACACTCGGGATACAGATTTGCCTTCCCTACATGCAAAGTGGTAACACAGGAAGTAGTTATAAATACCAGCTACAATCACACGACCAATTACAGATGGGGACTGTAATTGGCAAGAGTATTTCCTCCTGATTTTATTAAGAATGTGGTTGTGTATATGTATATACAGCATAGCAAACACCTACATGTTCTTTCCTCTTTTATTAGTTTACCATGCAACATAAGGCGTATTGACTTCATACTACAGTATTTAAGTATTGTTAATTTTATATCATAGTACTTAAGTTACAGGATATCAAGAAGAGTAAACATTTAAGGACTTTACCTCCTCTTTGGGTGAAGAGGTTAGTGCATTTTCGGTTGTACTCAGGATATTTGTATCACGTTAGGCAGAATTATGACCTTGTTACTGTCTTTATTTGGAGATTATGCATGGTTTGTGGAGATATGTATGGTGCCAAGTTGACAAAGGGTGGACTTGTGATGGTTACCTTTGTCAACTTGACTGGGCCACAGGATGCCCAGATATGTAGTTAAACATTACTTCTGGGTGTGTCTGTGAGGGTGTTTCTAGAATAGCTTAGCATTTGGGCTGAGTAAAGCAGATGGCTTGCCCTAAGATGGGTGGACATCATCCAACCTGCTGAAGGTCTGAATACAACAAAAAGGCAGAGGAAGGATTTTTATCTCTTTACCTGACTGCCTGTGTTGAAATATCAGTTTTCTGCTCTTGCACTGAACTTAAACCATTGGCACTTCTGGTTCTCTGCCTTTGGATCTGAACTGAAATTTACTCCCTGACTTTCCTGGGTTTTCAGCTTGCAGATAGCAGACTGGGGGACTTCTCAGGCTTATAATCTTGTGAGCCAATTCTTTGCACATACACACACTCCTGTTGGTTTCTCTGGAGGGTAGGGGTCAAGTTTCCTTTCCCCAATCAGTCAATATTCAACGGTCCCAGTGCAATTTGTTGAAAAGACCACATCTCCCCTGGCTCCCAAGCTCTGCAGTACAACCTTTCAAAATATATCATGCCCACATATGAAGGTCTATTTCTGGACACTATTCTGTTCGTATATTTATCCTGGTGCTAGTACTATACTATTTTAACCAACCTTGTTTTTAATAGTTTTGAATATTTAATAGAGCTAATTCTCTACCTTTCTCTTCTTCCAGAGTGTTTTGGCTATTCTCTTTTTTCCCACTTTGCCTTATACATTTTGGAATTTATTTAAAATGGTTATTTCCTAACTCTGTTGCTAGTATGTATTAATTAAATGATCCTTTGTATATTAACCTTGTATCTAGCAAGCTTGATGAATTTATTCATTCTAATATTTCATGCAGACTCTTGGCGTTTGCTATATAAACAATCCTATTGTCTAAGTTCTCTTCCAATCATTACCCCTCCACCTCCCTTTTTCCCTTGTATTTCATTGGCTACTTCACATTTCCAGTATAAAGGTAAATATAAGTGATAACCTTTGCCTTGTTCTTAATATGAAAGGGAAAATTTTCAAGTCTGATGTTTGCTGTAGTAGTTTTTGTATATACTCTTTATTAGAATAAGGAACTCTTCTATCACTAAGCTTTAAAAAAAATCATACTAGATGTTGAATTTTAACATACATTTTCCCTCCACATTTATCATGATTTTAATCAGTTAATTTGTTAATATGGTGAAGTTTTTCCAATTGAATTTTAAAAGTTTTTAAACTGAATTTTTTTTTTTTTTTTAAAGAGACAAGAGCTTTACTATTTTGCCCAGGCTGGTCCTGAACTCCTGGACTCAAGTGATCTTCCTGTCTCAGACTCTTGAGTAGGTGGGACTATAGGCACATAAACACCATGCTTGGTTACTAATTGACTTTTTAAAAATATTATCAGCCTTACATCCCTAAAATAGTTTGTTAATACTGTGTTTAAGCTCTTTGGATTTGTGTTCATGCATGAAATTGGTCTTTATTTTTCCTTTCTTCTAATAACTTTTTCATGTTTTGATATCAAGGTTATACTAACCTTATAAAGCGATTTGTGAAGTATTACCTCTTTTTGTAAGAGTTTGTATGTGATTAGCAGCACTTCTTCTAAAATGTTGGTAGGACTTGTTGCTGAAGCTAGCTATCTGGGTCTGGAGTTCTTTCTTTGGAAGTTTTTTTTTTTTTTTTTTTTGAGTTGAAGTCTCACTCTGTACCCAGGCTGGAGTGCAGTGGCACACTCATGGCCACCTCAGTGTCTGGAAGTTTTAAACATCTAAAATAATTATTAATTATTCTATTTCATTTTGTGTCTATTTTGCTTTTGTTTTTTAAAAAAAGAATTTGCCCATGTCATCTAAAAATCCAAATGTACTAGCATAAAATATTGACAATATTCTTTTATGGACCTTTAATGTCTACAAGGTCTGTAGTGATAATGGTTTTCTTTTTTCTTGATTGACCTCAACATAGCTTTATCAATTAAACACATTTTTTAAAGTATCAACTTTTGGCCTTATGCTCTTTGTTGTATTTTGTTTACTGTTTAATTATGTTCTAGTCTTACCTTTACTATTTTTCTTCTTTTTCCAATTTTGAGTTTAAGTTCCTTTTCTACCTACCTAAGACAGATGCTTAGATTGCTGACTTTCTGCCTTCTTGTCTTGTATGTACATTTAAGGTAATAATGTTTCCTCTAGGAATAGCTTTTGTTGCAGCCCACAAACTTTGATATGTAGTATTTTTATTAACACTCAGCTTAAAAAATTCTGTAATTTCCTTTTCTTTACTTTGATCTTTAGGTAACTGAGAAATACACGATTTAGTTTCCAGGAGTGTGGGATGTTCTAATTATTTTTGGTGATGGTATGCATACAGCTTAATTGTACTATGTTCAGAGAACATACTATGTGTGATTTCAAATCTTTGGAATTTGTTGAGATTTGACTCGTGCCACAGTCAAAAAAAAAATCAATTTTGATAAATTGTACCATGTATATTTTAAAACAATGTGTATCCTGCAGTTTTTGGGTGTAGTGCTCAACATATGTCAAAGTTGGGTCAACTCTACTAATTGCATTACTTAAATCCTTTAATATCCTTATGGATTATTTTTGTCGGCTTGTTCAATTTTATTAAAATTTCCACCATAATTATGGATTTATCTATTTTTCCTTTTAGTTCTGTCAATTTTTGCTTATTATTATTTTTTGAGTTGGCATCTTACTCCATGGCCCAGGCTGGAGTGCAGTGGCACACTCACGGCCACCCCAGTGTTGACCTGCTGGGCTCTGGTGATCCTTTTGCCTCAGCCTTCCAAGTA
>NW_007255633.1:145483-153812 GCF_000164805.1 Carlito syrichta
GTGGGTCTCGAACCCGCGGGCTCGGGCAATTCACTCACCTCAGCCTTCCAAAGCGTGGGATTACAGGCTGAGCCACCGAGCCCAGCTAGTCCCAGCCTTTCTAAACCTAATCACACAAGTGAAAGATATCATATTCTGTTAGTTAGAAGCAAGTAAGTAGGTCCAGCCCACTCACAAAAGGAGAGGTTCACAAGAGGAATAAACTCCAGGGGCAGGATCATAGGAGCCATGTCAGAAGCTGCCTGCTCCATTTTTCAAGATGCTTTATAGATTATTCTTTGTCACCGATTTTTAAGTTTTACAGTGTGTTGTTTTCTTTATTCTGCTTGGGGTTCATTGGGATTCTTTTTTTTTTGAGTTGGAGTCTCACTCTGTCACCGACTGGAGTGCAGTGGCCACTCCCGCCACCGCAGCCTCGACCTGCTGGGCTCCGGCGATCCTTCCGCCTCAGCCTTCCGAGTAGCCGGAATTACAGGCATGTGCTACCACACCCGGCTGATTTTTTGATTTATTGTAGAGATGAAGTCTCGCAGCCCAGGTGGGTCTCGAACCCGCAGGCTCAGGCAATCCACTCACCTCAGCCTCCCAAAGGCGTGGGATTATAGGCTAAGCCACTGAGCCTGGCTCATTGGGATTCTTAAATCTGTGGATTGTTGTCTGTCTCATCAATTTTGGGAAATTCTCAGCCAGCATCTCTTCACAACTACATCTGCTCCAAAGTGATGTGTAAAACAAACCTTTGTGAAGCATGCCTTGTAATGCTTGTAATGTCCAACACAAAAGGACTTTAAGTATATTTGCTGTGTTTGAAACTGGTAAACAAACAAGTTTCTCATAGTATTTTTACCTTGCTAGGGCTGCCATACAAAGTACCACATGCTGAGTGGCTTAAACAACAGAAATTTATTTTCTCACAGTTCTGGAGGCCAGAAGCTTGATTAAGGTATCAGCAAGGTGGGTTTCTTCTGAGTCTCTCTCCTCAGCTTATAGATGACTGTTTCCTCTTTGTCATCACATGTTCTTCCCTTTGTATTTGTCCAACTTTCCTCTTTTTATAAGGACTAGGACCCACCTTAGTGACCTTATTTTTAGCTTAAAGACCCTGTCTCCAAATTGAGTCACATTCTGAGGTTCTAGGGTTAAAACTTCAACATATGAATTTTGGAGGAACACAATTCAGTCCATAACACTCACCAAAATGCCCTCTTGCTTGTATTCATGTTTATCTTGAAATGCTTTAATGAACTTTGTCTCCAAAAGAGGTGAAAAGCATGTTTCTTCCCAAAAGCCTGCCAAAGTTGCAAACACGTTTATCCTGTTGTGATAAGCCTAGGTTGTTTGCAAGAGGTTGTGTATGTTGAGATAAAACATACAGCTTCCAAAGAGATAAATGCCTGCTATACTCCTAAGCTGTAAGTAACTTCCTTAACTCATAATGTGATAGAGGAGGTTAGTGTGGGCTAACCAATCACAACAATGCCATTGTGAGCTGATAAGAGGGGAAACACACTAAGTGCCCACACATCCAGTTAGTATATAAGCCCAGTCAGTCAGACAGACCACATGACTACCTGAGTCTCTTTATTAAAGTACCTGAGCTGGCTGAGAGCACTGCATGCTGGCCACATGTTGATGCCAATCCCTTGTGCACACTGGGGCAAGAAATCTGCAAGTGAAGGCTAAGACAGAGAGAAAGAGAAAAGATTGACCAATCCCTCTCCTTTGCTTGCTCACTATTAGCACTTGGCTTACTGAAGGAAATAAAAGATTATGTCTGAGCTAAGTGGCACGCATATGCATTTTCTCTTGATACTGCTTTCTTGATGACGTCCCAAACCCAAGGTTTGGTTGGACTATTACTACTAAAAAACTAAAGCACACATTTTCTTTTTCTCTTTTCAGACCCTAAATAGGGATATTGGACCTTTTTGCTGTATCCTGTATGTCTCTTACCCTATCTTTTACATTTTCCACTACTTGGTCTCCTAGCAATTCATTTTGGGATCTTTTCAAAAGGTCTATCTTCCTTCCATTTGCAATTTCTCTCTTTTGTGGCTACCCACTCTACTGATTTCTTAATTTTGGTTATATTTTTCCTGTCTAATAATTTCCACTTGATTCCTTTTCATAGTGTGTCTTTCTTTTGCTGATGTTTCCAATACTGTCCTTTAGGGTCTCTTTAAACATGTTGAACAAAGTTATTTCACATTTCTGTCAGAAAACTCCAGTATCTGGTGCCTCTCTGTTTGTTTCTTTTAGTTAGTTTCTTTTGACTTTCACATCATGCTGCCTTGTCACCTTCTAATATTTACGACTGAGTGCTAGAGAACATATATGAAAATGTACACAAGTAAGTTAAGACCAAGGACTATGTTATCTTTTTCCAGAATTTATGTTGCCAGGCATCTGTGTCAGCAGTATTCTAGGATACAGATGTGTCATCAGCATCAGATGTCATGGCACACAAGAGTTACCTCAATTCATTTTCTGGGACTGCAATGATTAGTAATGAGTGCAGTATTCGGGAGGAGCTACTTCTGGCTTGTTGCTACTCTTCTGATTCAGCCCTTTTGGTCTCTGAAGAAGTGGAGGTTCACCAGCACAGTATTCCATTGCCTTGGCTCCCACGGCCTCCTGGCCTCTCTGCCTCTTCTTCTGAAATGAAATACAACCATTCCCAGACCTTAGCCCTGTCATTCTTCGTTGTGTCTTGCTATCTCTCCAGCACCTTGAAATAGTAGTTTAAAAATATTTTGACCTGCATCTTAGTTGTCTTCAGGGAGGTTTGGTCAGAACTACCTCGTTAATCATCACTGGATTCGGAAATGTCCTTTCTTTTCTAATATAAATCCATCTCTGAGAAAATCTTTAATCCCTTATCTTCCTTCTTTGACTTACCATAGCAAACTAAAAATGCAGATAAAACTTTATGCACCAAGATGTTCACTGCAGCACATGTAATGAAGAGAAACAGAAAACTAAATGTCCAACAATAAAGGAACAAAAAGTCCATTTTGGTACATTTTGATGATAAAGTCATTAGAACTCTTTTTATGAGGGTTTTTTAACATATGAAAAAACCTTATGCTATAATGTTAAGAGTGGGCTTAGATTGTGGGCCACATATTTATATCAGGTCCCTTCATTAGGTCTGTCTACACTTTCTCCCTAGAAAATCTCATTTATTTCCACGGCTTGTTATCATTTACATGTACAATTAATTACTCCAAATATTTATCTCCAATACTGACCTGTCTTCTGAGCTCTAATCTTGTATGTTCAATTACTTTTTAAAATCATCTCCACTTGGATGTCTCAAAGGCATCTCAAACTTCATTTGCCCAAAACAGAGTTCTGGATTCCCTGTGCCGCACACAAAACACAGAGAGGAACTATTCTTCACACTAAACTTTTCTACCTCAGTGAATATATAATCACCTATCCACTTCTTCAACCAAATCTTAGGAGTTATTCTCGTTTACTTCATTTACCCTTACCCTCAACAATCCAACAGCAAATCCTATGGATTCTACCTCTAACACATATATCCAGTTCAAATTTTTCTTTCCACCTCCACTGTCACCGTACTTGTCTAAATCATCATCAACAGCCCCATGTCATTTCTCCTCTCCAATTTATTTTCCACACAGCAGCAAGAGTGGTCATTTAAAACTGTAAGTTGAGCCTTCTCATTCCTCTACTAAGAATGGCTCAATAGCTTCCCAAGGCACTTCAAGTAAAATTCAAATTCCCCCCATGGCCTTGATGACACTGCATGACCTGACTCCTGCTGACACCGCTGACCTAGTCTCCTGCTATTCTCTCCCTGGCCGTCAGGTGTTGGCCCTATTGGTCACCCTCCTGATTTCTGGCCAGATGAAGCTTGTCCAGTCTGGACCTCTGCACTTGTTGCTACCTCATCTTGAATTCACTCACCCCGTTTTTTGCATGATTGGCATCTTTTCAACCTCTGGCCTCTGCTCAAACATGACTCTCAGAAAGGACACCCTAGTTACCATCAACTTGCTTATTTTCTTCATGGTATTTACTACAATATGCAATGTTCTTGTTTAATATGCATTTGTTTACTTATTAGTAACTTTCTGTTATTATCATCAGAAGGTAAGCTTCATGAGAGTAGGGACCACATCTGTCTTGTTCACTGCTGTGCACAGTACAGTGCTTGAGGAGGAAACTTAGGGTCAGGGTGGCTAAGCAACCTGCTCTAGGCCACCCAGTTGGCAACAAGTGGAGCCAAGATTTGAACTTGGGTTTTCTAATTGCAAGCCTACCTTCTTCCCATAGTGCTCCCTTTGCCCTAAGTCCAGCGTCACACTTTAGGCATTTCTGCTACATTTGGTTTCCATGCTTCTGGGAAAAGAAACCATATTTTTTCCCTCACTCATTCCCTTACAATTAACTATACCAATTAATCATTAAGCATTTACTAATGTGTGGCCTTGGGTATTAATCTGTGACTCAATTTCCTTATCCATGTGATGGGATTAATATTAGAACTAAACACTTTATATATAGTCATTCATTTTCACTCATATACACTCCTATGAGACAGGTGGTATTATAAGACCCATTTTCAGTGAGACTGAAAATGAGAAAATGGAGGCACAGAGAACTTATGGAATCTGCCCCAAAGATTAAACAGGCAAAAGAGTGAGGACTGGAACCCAGGAACTCTAGCTTCAGAGTTTATGCTCTTAGTCAACAAAGCTTTGCAAAGTGGTCTTTGCAAAGTGGTAGTAAAAATTATATCTGTGTTATAAAACATTACCTAAGTTCTTGCTTAAATGATATAAAATAAGCACAGAACTTGAGAGTACGTGAAGAATGTATATTACTCTGTTTAAATAAAAGGAAACATTTAAACATTTAATATAATGTTTCTAATTTAAGGTTTTAACTTATACAACAATAAACAATTATGGAAAACTCTAAACATCATTTCTATTGACAGAAATGTCTCTAGCTGTAATGAGGAAAGTTTAATGGATGAGTTAATGCCAGTCACGATGTTTACAGAAAAAGCTTAGCTTAAAAATTCATGTATACTGTAGACGGTAAATCAAATTTATACCGTAAAATATCATGTAATGGTTAACTTTAAAATCCAAATAAATATATAAAATGTGTAAAGATGAGGAAAACAGATATTGTGTCAAACAAATGCAAAGGAAAAGGTCTGAATTTTGAAAACAAGGGTTTTTAATTGATTTTCTGTGTAAAGGCCAATGTAGCTGAAATAATCAGAACCTTGGACAGCACCAAGAGGGCTTTTCCACAAAGGTCTGGTTTTATGCTAGGTCTTAAATGTTAAGGTTCGTCCTCAACGTCTCTACATTTAAAAATTCTGCCTAATCCTACTGTTTTACATGTAAAAACGGATTCTCTGTGTGCAGAACTTACTGATGTTGGAAGATTTTTTTTTTTAAAGTTTGCCTCCTGCAAAGACTGGCATTTTTGTTCTAACATCTTTTAAGGTCAAAAATTAAAGGAGAGTAAAAAATCATTTAAGTAAGATTTAAGTGTCAGGTGTTAGCAGAGCAGCATATGAATGACTTCAAATGAGCATGGACATAAGAAACAAAACATGTAAAACATTATTTTTTGACTTAAAGCTTACTAATTGGTAAATCACTTTAATAATTTTTCCATATCCCATTTTGCAAAAGGACATGTTTTAGTAAATTCCAAAACTCTATGGTTAGATTGTGAAGCTACTGAACAGAAAAATGCATATCAATGTTAGCTTCTAAAAGCAAAAATAAAACCATGAGATGTATTAATATGGACAAATTCTAATAGTATAGTAAAGTTGTCCTTCAATATCCAGGGGCAGCTGGTTCTAGGACCCCCTCTCAGATATCAAAATCTGCAAACGTGCAAGGTCTGATATAAAATGGTGTAGTATTTGTATATACCCTATACACATCCTCCCATATACCTTAAATCATCTCTAGATTACTTATAATACCTAACACAATGTAAATGCTACATAAATCCTTGTTATACTTGTTATAATCTTTGTTATAATTTTAAAATTTGTATTATTTTTTGTTGTTGTATTGTTATTTTTTATTTTTCCCAAATATTGTCAATCCCTGGTTGGTTCAATCTGTGGATGCAGAACCTGCAGATACAAAGGGCTGACTATCTCAAGATTGTGAACATTTTTGAAATCTTCAAATCCATTGTTAAAGTATTAAAAAAATCATTCTGTAAATAGTTGAACTCAATATCAAGCAGTGAAGCCCTTTCCCCTCTATCTTTTAAAATGAAGTAGGTTAAAAGCTTTGTCAGCTTGCTCTTGAAGGCAATAATATGGTCACAAAACTTGCTGTGACCATTCTGTCTCTTTACAAATTTTGTAAAGCTGGCCTGCTTTTTTCTTCCTTCTAAATGACTGATTGAGGTGGTGATTAATCCTCTATAGCATGTAAAACAAAGTTCTCAGGAGCTCTGAGTCCACTGGGAGAGGACAGGGAAGCTGTTGTGCTCAAGAATTAATCCATCCACGGGAATCAAAGGCAGACACAATGCAGTCATCAGCATGTTTTCACTATGCAAGCCCCACATTTCCTATTTAGAAAACACATAACCATTACTCCATTCTGTATTCTCACAAGGCTCCCTTTTATTTACTTGTGTTTGTTATTACATGGCTCATACCGACATGTTTGTGTGATTCCACTGGTGTGCACACACCCATTGAGAGAGGAAAAAAAGAAGTGTCTATTGCAAACTTGTTAAAAGAGAAAAGGGACTCCCACTGTTTTTTCCTTTTGGCCAGGATTCTATTTAGAGAATAGAGCTTTAACTCTTTATGCCCCAGAAGAGAAAGACGCCTTTGTGTATTTTAAATTTTGCAATGGTTCTTTACTGATGGAATGTCATAAATAAGAGAAAAAATGTTAATCACAGATTGTCACAATCTTGGGAGCTAAGTGTCTTCAGGGTTATATAGGGTATGTTAGACAGCACAGGGGAAAACTTTTATTTCATTCTCAACATGCTTCAGCTATTTTTACAAAGCAATTTAAGCATGGCTACACAAATACTTGGAGCAATCAGTATTTTTGTAAAGTTTTTGGTTAGATCTCTATTGTTTTTATTTTGGAAGGTTCGACATAAATTGTACAAAATCTCTAGCTACATTAATTCAGTAATGTGGTTCAAGAAGATACATTTAAAGCATTCACACATGACCTCCCACTAGAGTTTTTCTTGATTATATTAGTGATCTGGGTGGTTTTGAAGCACTTAGTGCTTGCTAAATCCAGTCCTACCTCTGATACAAGTGGACAGATAGATAGATGGTAGGTAGATAGGTAGGGAGGTAGACATCAAATAAACTCCTATTCCCCAAAACTGCTTTTGTAATTCCAATGAAGACACGGTTTTTTGGCACTTTTATAAGACTGGTGCTTTTTAAACCAAAGAAGATACAAATGTATCTTTAGTGGCGTGGCACTGTACACAGAATAGAACATAAAACATTCCTTCCCCTGTTACAGAGGCATGAAGGTGGGGAACATGCAGGCATTCACCTTTACACGAAATGGATCTCAAGAAGTCTACTTCTGGGATGATTTGGAACAAAAAGAGTTAAGTGCCCACATGTTCTCTCCCCAGTCTTGCTCCCTGCTACATTCCAAAGGGACAGGGTTCAGTGACAGCACAGCCCAGTTTCTAAAATGAAGAAGGGGGGTTCTCGAATTAATTAACTAGAAATGAGTGTTGTCAATGTTCTGGAAAGGCGGGGAGGAGGGGGTGAAAAGAGACTGCTAAAATTCATCACAGTGAGAAATGACTTCAATTGCCTGCCAGAGTTCAAGAAACCCAAATTAGAATGGGAAAATAAAAGAACGATGCTGACTTGCCATCTGAAGGAACAAACAGAATCCAAGCAAACATCCAAGTTTTGTCAAATAAAGGATGTGCCCTCAAAGAGACTGATTTATTATTTGCTGTCACAGTAAGTACAACATATTACTTAAATGCACATTCTATTCGGGGAACAAAGGCAAGCCAGAGAGTTACATTTAGAGCAAAGAAACAAACAAAAAAACACTAAGGTACTTTCACTTGTAGCTTATACACATTTAACTCTATTACCTAAAAGATTCATAGGCTCCCAACTCTGTACTCATAAATCTTCAAACACTTGCAACTTTACATACTGCAGAAGATGAAAAATCCTCAAAACAGAATCCAAAAAAATTTCAGATATTTGGATGAAGTTCATTCACTCTAATAAGAAAAAGAAAACAAAATCGCAGATATAACAAGTCTATTTACAAGAATCATCAGACAA
>NW_007255633.1:153861-164917 GCF_000164805.1 Carlito syrichta
GGGGCAGGGGGGTGCGATGACGACTTCAGAGCTTTGGTCAAATCACAAATAAATTAGAGAAACCTGAAACAAGTCAATCAATTTTATACAAGAATTTTTCTATTTTGTTTTTACTTTTAATTATAGTGAGCACTATCCTTTAAAGAAAATCTAATTCCTGTGAGCTACTTATTTTTAGAGCATATACAAATTTTGATATGCTTTTTATATTTCTCTGCCAGAGTGAGTTTGAAATGCCATCTCTTTGAAGGAAATGGCAGCATAAAGTCTTACCAAAAATTTGTTTGCAACTATATTTAGGGTTTTCTTTGGTAATCATTTTAGGGGGAAAAATTCTCCCATCCTTGTTCTTACAAAATCCTCATCATGCCCAAAGTAATGGGGAGTAGGAACATCTTTTCACAAACTGAGAGGGAAGGATAGCTCACCTGAGGATACTTACTGGCTGAGGTGTGTCACTAGTAGATTTCAGAATCAGCTTTTCACCCCTCTTTTCAACTTCAAAACCCATTTTTTTAAGTAGGGATGGGTCTGCCAGCCCCTGGTCCTCCATCTGTGCAATCAGATCTTGGTTTTGACTATTGTCTTCTGTAAGGTTTCGGATAGCATACACCACCCACTGGGTCAGAACTGGAGTCAGAATGAAGGAAACTGCGAACATGCTTTCCTGTTTTATAACTTCATGTGAGCATTGCCAGAAAAGGAGTAGAGGGGCAGGGGTACAGAATCACTGAAAACTCAGATCGACTAACAAGTTTTTCTTGAGGATATATTCTATGAATATGCATACAAAGTACAAATCAATTAAAGAGATATAACACGTGCATATGCACACATATACCCAGCATGTGCATATGATGTCCAGCAACTGGCATCCAGAGGTACTTACTCAGTATTTGTTGAATGAATGAATGAATGAGGAAGTGAAGGCTCACAATAGCTAAAACTGAAGTTTATGAACATAAGCGCACACACACACAGGCAGGCAGGCAGACACACACAGGCAGGCAGACACACACACACACACACACACACACACACAAACACATACACTCCTTTGTTGGATAATTATGTTATTGAATGACTAGAGAAAGAATAAGAGGAACACCAAAGAATCAGTCACAAAGATGTCAGGTTATAATCAGACAGGAAAATCATCTTGTTTAATGGGAGCCCAGTTATAAATAGAATTGTTTCCTAGGAGTCACCATGGAATTTCCCTCATTCAGTATTATAAAGATGAAGCTAGAAGGCCTTTGAAGGATTTGCTCTGTTTAGTTTCAATACTTGGACTCTTGAGAGCATCTGGACCTCACTGCCTAGCTGCGCCCAGGTGCTCACCTGGCATGTTCTTCTTGTGTCCTGCAAAGCAGACTGGAAACAACTTATGAAGACTGGGATAGCATTGCTGCATTACTGATTGCAGCATTTGGTTTAATAACCAAGAGATGTGTAAATCTCATGCAAGCACTAAATTGCTACTATTGAGGGGGACCTCGAAAAACCCAGAATTTAGTTATAAAAATTGTGTATTTATTCTCATATGTTTAAATCTCAGTCATCTTCAAAGTACTGCCTGTTTGATGCAACACATCTATTGAGATGCTTTTCCCACTACTCAAAACAGTTTCTGAACTTGTCGATTTTGATGCCTCTTGGTGCTTCTGCCATTTTTTGTTTCACCTCTTCCATATCGGCAAAACATTGCCCTTTGAGGAATTTTTCATCCAGGGAAACAACAACAACAAAAAGTCACTTGGGATGAGATCAAGTGAACAAGGACAGTGGGACACAGGGGTCATTGTGTTTTTGGTCAAAAACTGCTGAACACTCAGCACAGTGTGAGCAGGAACACTCATAAGTCATTCATCATGAATGGGCAATTGCGTTGAAAGAATCTCAAAAGAAACCCCGCATAATGCACATTTAATACTTAACTCTGAATTGTACCCCACTCTTTAAAATTAAAAATTAAAAACACATCTCCCCAAAAAACTCCCTGAAGCCAAACACAGCCTCTCACAACAATGCTAGCTAGTACACTGATGTTGATGAGTTCCTAGAACACTTACCTAGCGGGGGAAGCCTGTACTACAAGGGGACCGCTCTCTAAAAAATAATGCAGTTTTGGGGGAGAATCCCCCCTTGTATATAGTTCTACAAAGGACTGTATAAAAATTGCTGCAGGGACTGGTCATCAGTGGTTGGATCCAGGGACATGAAAGAGGATGCTGAATACATCCTTTTTCCAAAGAAAGAGTTCTCCCTCACTCATCCTCCATGAACATCAAGAAAGACAAGTCCTTTTCCCTGATGATTACCAGATGTGTCTCACTCAGCCATTACCAATGTCGGCACTGGGACATTTGTGCCAAAGGGTATCAGACCCTATAGCTAAAGATGCAAGCTTCTGATCTTGTCTTGGATGTCTGTCCTTTGCAACAGTGAGCACCCATTCTGAGACATTTCTCCCCCAACTTGACATGGGACGCCACAGGAAAAAACTTCAACATTCATAAAGCCTATAGCTCTTTCTTGTAGCATTTGGGAAGGAAAATGAATCAAACTGTTTCTCTCCCTAGTTCAACAGTCTCAAAAGAAAACAGTAAAAAATAGACTTGTCCACTAAAGTCAGACAACTGAAATGTAGAAAAAACAGGCAGCTATGTTCAGTTGGTTTTTTGGGGGGTGGAGGGGGACTTTTAAAGGTTGCTTCATCTTAGTTCCTCCAACATACAACTGGCTGGTTGGCAATCCTGACAAACTCTCCTTGATTCCCCATGGGTCCAGGGGCCCTCTATGCCTCCTTGATCACAGCACTTAAACCCCTGCCCTACCTATCCCCTGCCCTACCTCTCCTTGCTCCTCCATGGCAGGGGCTGTAGGTCATCTGTTTCTGGGGCCTTGGGGCCTAGACACAGAGCCTGGGACAAAGAAGAGGACCAACCAACATTTGTTGAGTCAATGACCATTGGTCTTTGGAGATTTAATACTGAAACCACTTGTGGATATAGCTGACTGACCTTTTCTAGATAGCAAAGAAAAGGACTGTCAGTGTTCAGTTGATGCTGAATCTATAATTAGTCACCCATCTATGGTGGGGAAAATACTCACTTTGTCATTTACCCGTAATTTTTTCATGATAAAGTTCAGGTCCTTTATAGGGCTGTATTTTTTTTTCTAAAGACAGAATCTGTATAAATATTCAAATGCATAAAACCTAAATTTAAATATCCCTCTCTTTTCTACAATCACAGAACCTCCACTTTGTGCTAGTGCAGAAAATAAAAACAATGAGTCCAGGTATCAAACACCTTCAACATATTAGTGAATTTCTGAACAATTAATTATTTGCTTCAACTAATTTCAAACCCAAGATGACATTATTAGTATACAAATTCATTTCCTCACTGTAACAAAGGGATGAGGCAGTGAATATAAGGAAAACTAACTGAAAGAACAAGAAAATGTATATGACTGAGGAACTTTTGTTCATTGTGTTACTCTCTAATGGTAAATGATGGAAGCAAAACACTTTTCCTCTATCTGAAACTTCCTGGGTATTCACTTAAATATAATTCAAAGTAGGAAAGCTAAGTTCGTATGAATGTACTGAGGGCTCCTGAGATTGGAGGGTTGGTTAGCTCAGTAACAAGGAATCTAGTGCCAGCACCATCACGGCCAGTGCAAATGCAGTGTCACACAGAGCTTCAAGTTATCAAAGTATCTCCACTGCAGGGCAAACAAGACCTCCACTAGATGGCCCCTGCCAACGTCTCTTGCCAGGTGCCCTCACCTCACAGGCTCTAGCAACAACACAATGCTAGGTCTTGTCTCTGTCTTTGCACACACAAGTCCCTGACCTGTGATGTGCCTCTCCTCACTGCTTTCTTTTCTTTTCTTTTCTTTTTTTGAGTTGGAGTCTCACTCTGTCTCCCAGGATGGAGTGCCACTAACGGCCACCCCAGCACTGACCTGTTGGGCTCTAGCGATCCATCAGCCTCAGTCTTCCAACTAGCCGGAACTACAGGCATGTGCTACCACGTCCAGCTAATACTTTATTTATTGTAGAGATGAGGTCTTGCCAAGTTGCCTGGGCTGGTCTCAAACCCATGGTTCAGGCCGTCTACTCGCCTTGGCTCCCAAAGTGCTGGAATTACAGGCTAAGTCACTGAGCCCACCCACTGCTGCTTCTTCCTCAGAGGGTACACTGAGTCTTCAAGACACAGCTGAATATCACCTCCTCCTGGATGCATTCCCTCACTGTCCTAGCTACCGCTGGACACTAGCTTAAGTTAGTTGCACCTGCTGTATATTTCCAAAGCATTCTCTTTTCCTCTTTGTTAACAGTTCTCATCACATTGCCCTGTACTCATCTACTCGTGGGTCTATGAGCTTCCCAGGACAGGAGCCCCATCTGATTTACTTCTATATCCCAGCACCCAGTCAAGTTTCTAGCACAAAATGGGTGTTCAATATGTATTTATTGAAACTATGTCTTGAACACCTGGTCACAAGCAATCCTCCTGCCTTAGCATCCTGAGTAGCTGGGATTATAGGCCAAGCTACTGCGCCCGTCCTTACTAAAATTATATAAACTATGATTATTTGTTTGTACCTCTCTCTGTCCTAATGCACTATGATTTCCTCATAACAAGACTGATGTCTTATTCACCTCTATGTCCTCTGTCCCTAGCACAGTGCTGGGAAATGTTTGCTGAACGCACAAACTCAAGTATGCTATCTCCCATTCCCCATGTGGGTGGGGCCGTGGCGGCCCAGCAGCAGCCCACAGGCCGTGCTTTTCCCTCCTGTTCTTGGTGTGGTTTCCTGACTCAGGGCTTTGCAGGGTTTGAGAGATTAGATGAAAGTAAACCAACATAAATGCAACCCAGGCAAGGAAGCTGGACTGCGGAAATAAAAGGTCCATGACAACAAAACACCAAAATTCTCATGTGGGTGGGATGAAAGAGTAGATTTAATTATGTTTATCACAAGGAGAGGGGCAACATTTCTATCACATTTTATGAGAATACTGTTGTCATGGTTATTTTAATAGCAATCCAGCCTTAAAGTGCTTAATAACTAATGTCTACAGAATAAAAACTTATATGATGCCCACTTTATAGTAAGAAAAAGGAGCACAGAAAGACCAACACTGATGAAGAGTCCTTTTGGAGATGAGGGGCTGCTGCAAGGTGCCTGCCTTAAGCAGGGGCGCTGCTTGCAGCTGGGGTGGTTGGTCCTACTCTGTCCCCCGCCACCTCAGGCTTCAGGTGGGGTGGTTGGTCCTGCTCTGTCCCCCGCCCCCTCAGGCTTCAGGCATACTGCTTCAGGTACAAAATATGATTGATGGTCAAGGATTTCACAAGGAATAGGTTCTTAGTACAGCCTCTGAACCAACAACCTAACAGAAAAAGCACTGAAGTCCAAAGCAGAAAAGGCATTTTTGTCTTCATCCGAAATTAGTATTTAAAGTGCAAAACTATGTAAGTTGAGGGAGTGGGAGGAACTGGGAAGAAGTATGGCCACAGACCACACTGGAGTCAACCCCTTTTCAGTATCTCAAAAATCAGAAATAACAAACAAATGAAGAATAGCAAAACCTTCAACACTTTTCACTTAAAGGTATAGCTAACATTCTTACATGTTATAAATGAAATTCCTCTCTTTCCTCTTCAAGGAGGGCTTCATGAAGTTAGAATCCCATGGGCTATTATACATTCTTAGGTAGATGTGAAAAGTTGACTTCACTCCCTGCCCTAAGTGAGCACCAATATTTTGGGGCTGGGTTGGTTGTCTACAAATCAAATACCACACAAGGCTTCTCTAATCTGTTCTTATTCCAATGAGAACATTTTAGCACTATTGTCTAAGGTTTTGAACTTAGTTACTAAATCAGTTTTTTATAGTTGTTCCTTCCACAAAATTTGAGTTGAAAATAGAAACACTGTAAAATATGACTCTGAGAACAATGTCTAGCCACAACCCTGGGACATGAATATGTATGCTGTTCCTTGTTAGTGTGCAGCCTGTGTAGACCTAGACAGTCTGAAGTGTCACGAGAGAGATTAAAGCAAGTCTCAGTTAATATTCACATTGCCCTCTTGTTCCCTCTCTAAAGAGACTGAGAGAAAGAAAGAGTGGGGGAGAAAATTAAACATCGTCTAAAGTCTCTAATCCTACCAACATCTGAAGTGCTTTATTGTATGCTTAGCTTTAGAAAGAGAGCTTCTAACGTTTCCATAGCTACTACAAATAGAAGGCGTGAGCCTGTTTGTTGCAAAATTGCCTTGAAAGAACCCTGCAATCAGCACTAGAGTGGAACTCAGGGCTGGCCAGCTCTTCAGCAGGGCACTTTGGGGTCTTGACCCAGACTACCAAGACCCCAGTGGCAATTAAGCACTTTGAACTGCTGAATGGCTGAGGCAGCACCACACTGGGACTGAGCTGGTCCTATTACTGAAATGAGCGTCCTTATACCAGTAAGGGGAAGAGATAACAGCAGAGGAGAAGAATGCAGGCTGGGAGATGACATAATACAGAAAAAAAATCCATGATAACAATATTAATGACCAGCATACTTATGATGCTAAACTCACTTTTTCAGTACAGTCAGATGAGTTGAAAAGTTAAAACTGGAAATGCCTAATGAGAAAAATCCCATCTAATGAAAGGCACTATTTTTCCAGCTATTGAGATCAATGGTACCCACAGTCCTATAGATCACTAAAATATAGGCCCCAAGATGACAGGGAATTTGTTCTGGTCACTGCTCTGTGTCCAAAAGATTGCTGAGAACAGGGGTCGGCAAGAGGTGGCCTGTGTTTTTGTACGAGCAAACTAAAAATAGTCTTAATACATTTAGATGGTTAAAAAAAAATCAAAAGAACCATACAAATTTGTGACACATAAAAATTATCTGAAATTCAAATGTCAGTATCCACAGATAAAGTTTTGCTGACACATAGCCACACCCACCACTCACCAGTGTCTGGGAGGGATGTGCAGCAGCAGCAGGGCTGAGGAGTTGCCAAGAGATAGCCCAGCTCACAAAGCCAGAATATTTACTATGTGGCCCTCTACAGAAAAAGGTTGCCAACTTCCGGCCCAGAATACGGAAAGCACCAATAAATGTCTGTTGAATGAGTAAATATATAAACTTTAAAAAGTACTGGCACTGAAAAAACATAAATTACTTAAATGAAAACAATTTAACTATGTTAAAAGGTTTGTATATATATTTACTTTATATATAATATCTACATAACAAATATATTTACTATATGTAATATCTGTTAATTTTTCCTTCAAGAATATATACTTAAACATTATTTTTAGATGACAAACCCATGAAGGTCAGGGACGTATGCACTGCTGGACTTTCCAAAGTGTACTACCCAGCAGGGTATGGAGTGCACACCAGAACCCTTATACAGCTGCCCTCCAGAAGAGAACAGGTAACACAGGCCAAGCCCACACCAGCAGGCTTTTACAAAACCATGTAATCAACTTGCCGTGTTAGAAAAAGGTTTTCCTAATGCCAAAGGGTAAGGCAGAGGGGCGGGAGAGGAGGGTGGGGGTCACACAAGATGAAGGTCCTGAGGGGGGAGAAGTAACATCTAAAAATATGGTTATCTTTCCAAGTGCTACAAGTTTTTCGGCATAGTGAACTCTATTTCCAAACGTCAAGAGAGATTTTCAATGCTTTACTACCACCTTCGTCTAGTATAATTGCCTTCTGTTCTCTACTCACATTTATGTCACTCAGTTCTACTACATTCTCTTCTCATTCAGAAAATTGAAGTGGAAGTCTTTATTGTGCAGACTCTGTCCAGTGCCTCCTTGCAGGACACCACAAACTTCCCATTGACTCCATCTTTCTTCCCCAAATTGTTGGGCTATCTGGTTATCTATTTACCCTCTGAGTTTTTCTATTTTAATACAAGGGAACATCCACGTTTCAAGTGTTTCCATAAAGGACTGTATATACTGGTCAGTGTTTTGTAACCTGTTATGTCTTAACAGCATTTAAAAATAAAAGCTAGCTGGCCTCGGTAGCTCAGCCTGTACTCCTGTGCCTTTGGGAGGCTGAGGTGAGTGGATTGCCTGAGCCCGCGGGTTCGAGACCCACCTGGGCAGGCAAGACCTCATCTCTACAATAAATTAAAAAATTAGCCGGGCGTGGTAGCGTGCACCTGTAATTCCGGCTACTCGGAAGGCTGAGGCGGAAGGATCGTCGGAGCCCAGCAGGTCGAGGCTGCAGTGGCCGGGAGCGGCCACTGCACTCCAGTCTGGGCGACAGAGTGAGACTCCAACTCAAAAAAATAAAATAAATTAAATAAATAAATAAAATAAAATAAAAGCTAAAATCCTATGTGTACCCTCTAATTTACCAATTAATAGCTAATTGCTAATACTAAAAGTAGCAAAAGAAATACTAATAGAAGAGAGTAGAGAACCAAATAACTGCCAGACTTTTAAATTATAGGTTATAGCTGAAAAAAGAATATTTCCATTTAATACATGCTATAAGGAACAAGGAATTTCTGTCTCTCCTGAGAGAAAAGCCTATCTCAGACACCACAGTACTGAAAACAGAGGTTGTTTCTCTGCCCTCTAAGATGCTAGGAAAACAGATTACAGGAAGTGTTCAAAGGACCATAAAACACTGCTGAGTTTTGACTGAGCTACATCACACACCTCTGTCCACTAGAGAAATTTTACTTCTGTGCATAACCCAAAATAGTACTTTAAGGATTTTGAAACAAAGGCCACACTCACAGCCTTTGGTATGTACAATGGACTTTCCATAAATTGGCCTTTTAAAGGGAGAGATGAGATGTTCCCAACTTCATGGCTTCCTCTTGGAAGCCTGAGACCTATTCCCATTTGCAAAGCTCCTACTTCCTTTGCAGTATCCTGTGGACCCAGGCGAAGGACTGTAGCCCCACAACCCCTTCTGACCCCGCCAGGCATATGCTCTCCATCCTTGACCAATCCCAGATGTGAAAGCACAAGCATTCAAGATGGGCAGAACAGGACACGTGAGCCCATTTGGCAGTGAAGTCATGGGAAGATGATATCCCCTGCTCCCCGCCAGCACAGTCATCACACGCACTGCCCACTCCAAAGCTTCTGTGGCCAAGTGAGGGCTGCGCTTGCAGGTACCTCACATTCGCGGGGTTTTGGCAGTGAAGGATCCTGTGGCAATGAAACTAATTTTGTACAAGACATGCTCTGGAATCATTTTACCAACCACTTCAAAGCAGAGCATGGTACAAAGCAGTCACATCTGGCATCCCTGTCACATACAGGTTTCAGGGTCAGAAAAAACCAATACCACTTCTAACTTAAACCACACAAAAGGGTTTTGGGGCCATGAAGCAGTTCCATTTGTATTTGGGGCAGCACTCCAAAGTCACTTCTGAGACGCTCAAGGGGCCACTGCCTGGAGCACAGTAGCAGAGTGCCTGGCACACAGCATGCAGCAGATGTTCCAGCTGAGATGCTCCAACTCCTTCTAGAGAACAAGCACTCACCGCGCATTGGGACTACTGTATTATTAGTCGTCATAGCTCCTGGCACAGACAGCAGTAGAAGTGTTTTAACTATTTCTATAAGTAGGAGTGTTTTAAATATCTTCCTAATAAAACTTAGGGAACACCCCTCTGGACACTGGAGTAGCAATGAACTCATGGCCAAGTCCTCAAAAGCAAATGCAACAAATGCTAAGATTGACAGGTGGAACCTTATCAAACTGAAAAGCTTTTGCAGAGCAAAAGAAACCTGATAGAGAATAAAAGAGACAATCAATGAACTGGGAAAAAATATGTGTAAGCTATGCATCTGGCAAAGGCCTAACATCCAGGACCTACAAGAAACAAATTGAAATTAAAAAGCAATCCCACTACTAGGGATCTACCCAAAGGAAAAGAAATCTATCTATCTATCTATCTATAAAATACTTGTACTCATATGTTCATTGCGGCACTATTCACAATAGCAAAATCACGGAACCAACCTAAGTGACCACCAAAAACTGACTGGATGAATAAAACGTGGTATATGTATACCATGGTATATTACGCAGCCATAACAAGAATGAAATCATGTCCTCTGTAGCAACACAGATGGAGATGAGAGCTGGACGTCATCATAAGTGTCCTGACTCAGAAACAGAAAACCAAACACTGCCATGTTCTCACTCATATAGGGAACTAAATGGTCACAAAAATGGAAATAACAGACACTGGGGACACCAGTAAGGGGGGAGGCAGGGAGGCAGGTTAGAATTCAGAAATTACCTATCAGGTTCAATGTTCACTATCTGGGGAATGGGCCACCTGAGATGCAATCCCTACCACTACACAAAATGTCTATGTAACAAACATGCATGTGTACCCTCTGAATTAAAAAAAAAATTTTTAAGTGGGCAAAGGACATGAACAGACATTTCTCAAAGAATGACATAGAAGCACTCAACAAGCTCATGACAAAATGCTTAGTCTCGCTAATCAGAGAAATGTAAATCAAAACTACAATGAGATACCACCTAACACTGGCAAGGATGGCTATAATTAAAAAGTCAAAAAACAACAAGTGTTGCCATAGCTGCGGAGAAAAATGGAAGACTTCTACACTGTTGGTGGGAATGTAAGCTAGTTCAACCTTGTGGAAGGCAGTGTGATGATTTCTCAAAGAACTACACAGAGGAACATAAATCGCTTTACCAAAAAGGCATCTGCACACATAAGTTTACTGCACATTATTCACAATAGCAAAAACATGGAACCAACCCAGATGACCATCGAAAGTAGACTGGATAAAGAAAATGTGGTACATACATACGGTGGACTATTATACAGCCATAAAGAAGAACAAAATCATGGTCTTTGCAGCAACATGGATGCAGCTGGATAGTCCACTACGTGAACTATCACAGAATCAAAGAACTGAATACCACTTGTTTTCACTCATAAGCAAGTCCTGATCACTGATCACAGGAGCACAAGGATGAGATTGGCAGATGCTGGACAATGCTAGTGGAGGGAGG
>NW_007255634.1:0-5979 GCF_000164805.1 Carlito syrichta
GGGTCGCGCTTCCTGGCCTCCTGCGCGAGCTCGGGCGCGACGGCTGGGACGCAGCTTCCCGCCCGGGGAGGGACGGGCTCCCGGCCAGCTGCGACTCTGACAGCCTTGTCGTGGTCGGAGCTGTCGTTAGCAGCCTTTCAGACGCACAGAAGGCCGAGGGGAGCTCAGCGAGCACCCAGCGTAGCCGCCCAGCCTTCCGAGTATGTCGAGAGCCAGCTGAACCCTGAATGTTCTGCCTCCTCTCGGCCCCTGCCCCTGCTCAAGTGCATTCGTCGTGGGCCAGGCGAATGGGTGCATTAAAGTCCTGTGCCGTGTGGGGATTGGGCCGGTGTGGCTGGGCCCTGAGGCCTGACATCTGCTCTGCTGGGACAGACCCCAGCGAGCAGCGGCCCGCTTCTGACGGGTCTGTCTGCGTTGTGGCGCCGACTGCCCCTGCCCAGCCGAGCTGAGTGAGGCCCCTGTGGCTGACTTCGATGGCATGCAGCTCCTGCCTGCTTGTCGCGGGTGGTGCTGCTGCTGTGGTCTCGCAGGCCCAAAGGTGAGGGTTTGAAACATGTGCTTAACTTCCAGACCAAATACACCCTGATAGACGAGCAAGACATCCCGCTGGTGGAGAGCTACTCCTTTGAGGTAAGGATGGCTCTTCCTCCCCTGTTCTGGTTGGCGTCCCTGAAGGGTCAGGAGTTTGTTTCCTGTGCTACGAGCACAAGTGGCCTTGCAGGTGGACCTCTGGTGCTGGCCTGGGAGCCCTTGGCCATCCATTGAGCGAGGGCTGGGCAGACCCTGGCCGTCACCGCCTAGTGGAGCCCACCATGGGCCCTGCGGCCTCTGCCCCACCACCGGTCCCTCTTTGCTCATCCTGGCTGCCAGCTCCTCTTGAAGGAAAACTCAGTTTTGGGGTGTGTGCGATCCAAGCCACTCCTCGGTGCTGCCCGCCCGTGCCCTGGCTGCCCAGCTGCCTTCCGTTCTGTGCTCCAGTGCGGTCATGCTGCCCTGCCCAGCATTCTCCAGTGAGGAGCTTCTGCTCCTGCGGCTATGCCTTGGCCTTCCAGCTCCCTCTTCAGAGCCCTTCTGGGCCGCAGACTCCTTTACCACACTTTCGTCTCCACACCTCTCATGTTCACACCAGCCGCTCGTCTGGGGTTTCTCCAGCTCACTGGACTGTGGGCTTTTTTACGGGTAGTAAAGTGTATCTCTCTGTGTGTATAGTGTTCAGCAAAGAGCGTTGGTGAGCGTTTCTTGCCGAATGGACAGTGGTTGTGTTCACACTAAGCTCTGCATGATCAGGGTCCCAGGAACAGGGCTGTGTTTGTGCCTTGGGTTCGTTTCACTTGGTTTCTTGGTTTTTTGTTTTTTTTTCTTTGAGTTGGAGTCTCACTCTATCACCCAGGCTGGAGTGCAGTGGCATGCTCACTGCCACCCCAGCGTTGACCTGCTGAGCTCAGGCAAACCTTCAGCCTCAGCCTTCTAAGTAGCTGGAACTACCATGGTAGCCAGGCACTACCATGCTTGGCTAATTTTTTATTTATTGTAGAGACGAGGTCTCGCCAAGTTGCCCGGGCTAGTCTCGAACCCGTGGGTACAGGCGATCCACTCGCCCCGGCCTCCGAGGTGCTGGGATCACAGGCTGAGCCATGGAGCCCTGCCCAAGAACTAGAGTCTCCTTAATGGTCTTTTCCTTATTTATTCTCAGGCCCGCATGGAAGTGGATGCAGATGGAAATGGTGCTAAGATCTTTGCATATGCCTTTGATAAGAACCGAGGCCGGGGATCGGGAAGACTCCTTCATGAGTTGCTGTGGTGGGTGCTCTCAGGCTGCCCCCTGAGTCTCAGAGTTATTTTTGTGTCCTTTTCCACCAACTCGCAGGACTCATTTTCATGTTGTGCCACTTTCAGCACCAACTGAACTTTCTGCTGGGGAACTCGCTCTGGACTGGCCACCTCTGAGGGGTGGGGTCTGCACTCCTCACTGGGTTCTCGCAGAGTCTCTTGGTGGGACGTGGGGAAGGGGCTGCCTCCCTGGGAAATGAGCTGCCTGTCGTGTGCTCGGTGCAGTGATGAGGTGCGTGGGGCGCTCGGATGGGCCGCCTGTGTATGGTTTCTGGGTTCCATCCTTGCCTTTCTAATTTCTGAGTCCAGCCCTGCAGTCCGGGAGCGGAGTCATCCATGTGGTCATTGTCTGCTTGGGCCACAGACTGAATGCTTGGGTTCCCCAGCAGCTTCCCTGACAAGCCCTCCTTTGTGGGACGGGGGCCCACCCAGACCGCGTGGCAGGTGCTTCTGACTGTCCTTTCTTGTGGGCTTGGCTGTGGAGGTACAGCATGCTGTCTGTTTCCTAGGGAGCGGCACCGGGGTGGCGTGGCCCCCGGGTTCCAGGTGGTGCATCTCAATGCTGTGACCGTGGACAATCGCCTGGACAACCTGCAGCTGGTGCCGTGGGGTTGGCGGCCCAAGGCTGAAGAGACCTCCAGCAAACACAGGTGGGTCATCTTGGCTGGTGGCGCAGGCAGAGGAGCCCTAAGGAAGGTTGTCTCCAGGCCCTCATCGCAAGAGGGACCCTGGGTCCTGCTCTGCGCCCAATGTGTCTGTGGGTTTGGGGGTCTTTTATCTTTCTCCAAAGCCTGAGGCTCTCTTTTCTTTTTTTTTTGAGTCAGAGTCTCACTCTCACCCAGGCTGGAGTGCAGTGGCATGCTCCCAGCCATCATAGTCTCAACCTGCTGGGGCTCAGGCGACCCTTCCACCTCAGCCTTCTTAGTAGCTGGAATTGCAAGTGCGTGCTTCACCTGGCTAATTTTTTGGTTTATTGTGGAGACAAGATCACCAAGTTGCTCAGGATGGTCTCGAACCCCTGGGCTCAGGCAATCCTCTCGTCTCTGCCTCCCAATGTGCTGGGATTATAGGCTTGAGCCGCCACACCTGGCACACGTTTTTCTTAATTATACACTCATTGGCATACTAGATGACACACTCTCCAGCACCTTGACAGTTTTGACCCTGCCCATTTATAGTTTTTTTTGTTTGTTTTTGAGTTGGAGTCTCTCTCTGTCACTCAGGCTGGAGTGCAGTGGCATCCTCATGGCCACCAGAGCCTCCACCTGCTGGACTCTGGTAATCCTTCCACCTCAGTCTTCCAAGTAGCTGCAACTAGAGGCGTGTACTACCACGCCCACCTAATTTCACCCAGCTAATTTTTGGTTTATCGTGGAGATGAGGTCTTGGCAAGTTGGGCTCAGGCAATCTGTCACTTCCTCCCAAAGTGCTGGGATTACAGGTGTGAGCTGTCACACTCGGCTGGTTCTCTTTTCTTGATAGGGGCGAGAAGGGTTTTGCTCTTATTTTGTGGGTTGATCTTCTGACAGTTGGCTCCAGGAGCCTCCCTTTAGCTCACGTGGTGACATGTAGGGAAGGGCTGCCTGCCTGGGCCCGGTCAGCTCTGAAAAGTGTCGACCTTCTTCGCCATGGGGTTCCTCCCGCGCCCCACAGGCGCGTCTTTCCTGTTCTCTTGCTGAACAGTTGTCCCTGGACAGTGGCATGAAGGCAGTGGACAGTGGGGCTCAGGGCTCAGGCTCCCACTTCCCACGGTCCTGAAGACAGCGCTGGGCTTGGGCCTCCCGCCCAGCAGGCAGTTGCTGTGTCCCTGGGACCGGCTCCCCCACGAGCTCAAGGAGCTCTTGGGAGGAGTGGAGGGGCCAGCAGGACGGGTTAGGAGCGGGGCCCCTGGGCGCACGGACGTGCTGGGGGGGGGATCCTCAAGCCTTGGGGCAGTCTTCTGCCGACGAGGGCTCAGCAGAGGCTTGTCAGTGATGTCGGTAAGGGCTGGTGTTTCAGGCTTGGTGAGGGCTGGGGGCTGTGCTGGAGTCTTTGCAGTCGCCACTACAGTCGCGCCAGAGCTCTAGGCATCAAGGGCAGAAGCTGTGGGAGCGCGTGGCAGACCACGGCTGGTGGGAGGGAACGGCCTCCAAAAGGCCACACCCAGACAGCGCCTGCCTCAGGTGCAGTTGCAGCCCGAGAGGAAGAGTCCTGACAGTCACACCCTCATTATTTTAGTTTTTTATTCTTTCAATGGGGTCTCGACCACCCAGGCTGGAGTGCAGTGGCACAATCACAGCTCACCACAGCCTCGACTTCCTGGGCTCAGGCGATCCTTCCACCTCGGCATCGTGAGTTGTTAGGACTGCAGGTGTGTGCTGCCACTCCCAGCTAACTTTTTAGTTTTTCTGTAGAGACAAGACCTCGCTCTGTGACCTGGGCTGGTCTTGAACTCCTGGATTCAGGCCGTCCCTCTCCAAAGTGCTGGGATGACGGATGCGAGCTACTGCACCTGCCCTCTCATCACTTCCAACCAGGGTTTGGCAGGGCAGAGTCAAGACCTGCAAGTCTCTTGCTCCCAGTTGGGCCAGTGGTTTTGTTCCTTGCTCTATTTTAATCTTGGATTCAGGGGGTACACACGCGTGTTTGAATGTGGACATGTTGTGTAGTTGTGGGGATTGGTGGTCTGTTCCCCAGATACTGAACATTGTGCCCTGTAGCAGTTGCTGTGTTTTTGAGTCGGCATCTCGCTCTCGCCCAGGCTGGAGTACTGGACTCGTGATCCCTCCCTCCGCCTTCCGTAGCTGGAACCACGGGTATGTGCCACCACACACGGCTAGTTTTTTGATGTAGTGTAGAGACGAGGTCTCGCCATGTTGCTCAGGCTGGTCTCCGTGGCTGAGCTCACAGAGTCCTCTCGCCTCGGCCTCCCAAAGTGCTAGGATGACAGGCCTGAGCCACCGCACCCGGTGTCGTAGGTACTTTCTGATCCCTAGTCCCCTCCCCTTCTTCCCCCTAATTGGTGTCCCCATCATCTATTATTTTCTTTCTTTCTTTCTTTCTTTCTTTCTTTTTTTAAGTTGGAGTCTCACTCTGTCACCCAGACCGGAGTGCAGTGGCACGCTCCCAGCCACCGCAGCCTCAATCTGCTGGGCCCCAGCGATCCTTCCACCTCAGTCTTCCAGGTAGCTGGAACTACAGGTGCACGCTTCCACACCCGGCTAGTTTTTGATTTATTGTAGAGATGAGGTCTCACCAAGTTGCCTAGGCGGGTCTCGAACCCGCGGGCTCAGGCAATCCATTGCCTCGGCCTCCTAAAGGGCTGGGATTACAGGCTGAGCCACCGAGCCCAGCCTGTTATTTTCATAGTTGTGACGGTTCAGCTCCTACATATGAGTGAGAGCATGCGGTGTTTGATTTTTCTGTTCAGAGTCAGTTGACTTAGGGTGAGGATCCCCAGCTCCGTCCGTGTTGCTGCCAAGGACATGATTTCATTTTTTTCCTATGGCTGTGCGGTTTTCCATGGTGTATATCTACCCCATTTTTGTTATCCACCGATCGGTGGATGGGCATTCAGGTTGATTCTATGTCTTTGCAATCGTGAGTTGTGCAGTGGTGAACATGTGGGTGCAGGTGTCCTGGTGGTACAATGACTTCTGTTCCTTAAGGTAGATCTCTGATAGTGGGGATTGCTGGATCAAATGGCAGATTTACTTTTAGTTCTTTGAGTACTCTCCAAACCACTTTCCATCAATGTTGTACTAATTTACACTCCTACCAACAGCAGGTAATGTTCCCTTTTCTCTGCAACTGTACCAGTATCTTTTTATTTATTTATTTATTGGTTTCCATGTTTTATTTAAGAACTCATACAAAACATTGAAGATAAATGAGCTTTCTTTTTACTTATTTATTTTTATTGTAGAGACAAGGTCTTGCCAAGTTGACCATGCTGGTCTCGAACCCACGATCTTTTATAGAGACAAGATCTTGCTCTGTTGCCTGGGCTGTTCTTGAACTCCTGGATTCAAGCAATCCTTCTGCCTCAGCTTTCCAAAGTGCTGGGATTACAGGCTGAGCCACTGAGCCTGGCTGATAAATGAACTTCAGTCCTCTTCTGCATCCTGGTTAATTTGGAAGTAACAGCCGGGCTCGGTGGCTCAGCCTGTA
>NW_007255634.1:6183-9937 GCF_000164805.1 Carlito syrichta
CCGGAAGCGGCCACTGCACTCCAGTCTGGGCGACAGAGTGAGACCCCAACTTAAAAAAAAAAAAAATTGGAAGTAACGTAACTCTCTTTGCTGTTAGCAACTATGCACAACCAATCATGTAGATTATTCTTCTCCAAGTATTTTTTAGCGAGCTATTTCAAATACCTTTTGGAAAAAGACACCTCAGAAGTTGCAGTGATCTTGCTCTTCCTCTGTTCAGTGGTCACAATCCCTCCACCAAGATTCCCAGCTTTTTCATTCACTTTGATCCTCTCTTGCAAAAACTGCCCAAAATTTGCTGCATCCATGATTGCATGTTCTACAGGGTGGGTGCAGTCAAGAGTGAGCTTCAGAACCTGCTTCTGTTTTTTGCCCCCCCTTCACCACAAGCTTTTTCATGGGCGCCATGGGGGCAGCAGAGGTAGAAAGGGAGGGAGGAGAACACACTACCGGTTTTTTTCTTTTAATACTGGCCATTCTGACTGGTGTAAGGTGAGATCTCGTTATGGTTTTAGTTTGTATTTCCCTGATGATGAGTGATATTGAGTGTTTTTTCCGTGTTTGTTGGCCATCTGTGTATCTTCTTCTGGGACATGTCTGTCTATGTCATTTGCCCACTTTTTTTTTGAGTCAGAGTCTCACTCTGTTGCCCGGACAGCCACCCGGCGTCAGCCTGCTGGTCTCAGGCGATGTGCTTCATCTTTCCAAGTAGCTGGAACTACAGGCCTGTGCGACCATGCCTGACTAATTTTTTGATGTAGTGTAGAAATGAGGTCTCATCAAGTGGTCCAGTCTGGTCTCAAACAGTCCTCTCACCCCTGCCTCCCAAAGTGCTGGGATCACAGGCTTGAGCCACCGCGCCTGGCCGTTTACCCACTTTTTTTTTGAAAGCAGGATTTATTTTATTTTTATTTATTTATTTATTTATTTTTGAGTTGGCGTCTCACTTGGTCGCCCAGACTGGAGTGCAGTGGCACGCTTCCGGCCACCGCAGCCTCGACCTGCTGGGCTCCAGCAATCCTTCCGCCTCAGCCTTCCGAGTAGCTGGAATTACAGGCACGCGCTACCACGCCCGGCTAATTTTTGATATATATTGTAGAGACGAGGTCTCGCCAAGTTGCACCGGTGGGTCTTGAACCCGCGGGCTTAGGCAGTCCACTCACCTCGGCCTCCCAAAGTGCTGGGATTACAGGCTGAGCCACCGAGCCCAGCTGAAAGCAGGATTTATTGAGAGGACTGAAAAGCTCCCATGGTGAGAGAAGGGACCCAAGAGAGTTGCCCTGCCCACTTTTTAATGGGGTAAATTGCTTTTTTTCTTGCTGATTTGTTTGAGTTCTGTGTACATTCTGGATATTAGTCCTTTGTCAGCTGTATTGTTTGCGAATATTTTCTTTTCTGTAGATTGCTTGTTCTGCTATTTCTTTCGCTATGCAGAAGTCTTTGCTCTGTTTTATTTATTTATTTATTTTTTGAGTTGGAGTCTCACTCTTGCCCAGACTGGAGTGCAGTGGCACGCTCCTGGCCACTGCAGCCTCAACTTGCTGAGCTCTGGCGATCCTTCCGCCTCATTCTTCCAGGTAGCCGGAACTACAGGCACGCGCTACCACGCTTGGCTAATTTTCCATTTACTGTAGAGACGAGGGCTTGCCAAGTTGCCCAAGCGGGTCTCGAACCCGTGGGCGCAATCCACTTGCCTCGGCCTCCCAAAGTGCTGGGATTACAGGCTGAGCCAATGAGCCCAGCCTATTTTATTTATTTTTGAGAAAGATCTTGCTGTGTTACCTAGGATGGTCTTGAACTCCTGATCTCAAGTGATTTTCCTGCCCGACCTCCTGAGTAGCTGAGATTACAGGCATGTGCCTCTACGCTCAACTCCCACTCTAACATTAGAGTGCGCCTGCGTGAAGCTGACCTTTTTATAACAGTCGAGTAGGATTTTTGTGTCCGGACTTTTGGTTGCAAGTGACAGACACTGAGCTCAACCTGGCTGAAACAAAAGGAGGACATTGCTGGCCTCCCAGCTGAAATGTGGAGAGCTAGGGACGCTTCTTTCTCAGATTCTGCCGAGCCTCCGCTGTGGCATCCCCAGCTCCCGTGGTGCCTCTCAGGAGGCGGCGGGTGCCCACAGCTTCTCGCTGCCTGGGGGATGACGCGTGTGTCCCGTCCTGGTGGTGTCCAAGAAGTCCTGGGACCAGCTCTAGTGCGTGTGCTTTGCGCCACTTTTCCACCTTGGGCTGGACCTGGAGCTGAGGCGGGGCCTTGGGTCACAGGAGACCAGGGTTGTGTCGTCCACAGGAAGAGCCAGCATCCATCGCATGCTCCTCGGTGTCCTATGCGGACTGACCCTCCACTGACCCCTTGAGTTCTGCCCCTGCCCACCCCACCCTCAGCGACTATGTTGCCTCTGCTGCGGTATGTGTCATTCCCGTCGGGTCTTGGGAGTGGTCGGCCAGCTGTGGCTGAATGTTGCATTGACTTCTCCGAACACCCTTGTAGTCAGGGGAGGAGATGACTGCAGCTGAGAGCCCTTGCTTGGGCCAGGTGTGGTGGCTCATACCTGTATTCCCAGCACTTTGGGAAGCCAAGGTGGGAGAGTTACTTGAGACCTAAAGTTCAAGACCAGCCTGGGCAGCACAGCAAGACTTTGTCTCTACAAAAAATTACCTGGGCGTGGAGGTGTGTGCTCTGTAGTCCCAGCTACTTGGGAGGTTGAGGCGGGAGGATCGTCTGAGCAGCGGGCTGGCGTTCCTGGTCAGCCTAGCTACCCCTCTGCATCCTGTTCTGTGTGGCAACTCCAGGACAGGACCCTGCTGAGGGAGCTGGGCCTGGCGTGGCTCAGGACCCACAGGTGTGGCGTCCCTGGTTTGCCTGCTACAGACCCAGCAGGGGGGTGGTCCCTGTGCTGGTTGGCCCCCAGGCCAGGAGCGGGTTGGGGGCTGTCTGGGTGCACCTGTGTGTCTGGGGCCTCGGCTTGTGGCCTCTACGCGGGCTGGCTCTTTGTGGTGGGTCACCCTGTCTTGGCCAGGCCAGGAGTGGGTTGCAGGTTCTTCCCAGGTCTGGGCTTTCTGCTCTGTGTTCCAGTTGCGGTATTGGCATGGGACCATGAGACCAGCTAGCCATTAATGACTGGGCCTCTTGGCAAAGGTGCGTTTTTCTCTCTTTCTGCGTTCAGAAACTGCCTGTGTCTGAAACTGGCCTCTGTCTTGTAGGACCCCACCAGCGTCTTCCCTCGTGCTGACCCTTTTTTTTTTTTTTTTTTGAGTTGGAATCTCACTCTCGCCCAGACTGGAGTGCAGTGGCCGCTCCCGGCCGCCGCAGCCTCGACCTGCTGGGCTCCGGCGATCCTTCCGCCTCAGCCTTCCGAGTAGCTGGAACTACAGGCGCGCGCTGCCACTTAGCCTGGCTAAATTTTTGATTTATTGTAGACATGAGGTCTCACCAAGTTGTCCAGGCGGGTCTCGAACCCGCAGGCTCAGGCAGTTCACTCACCTCAGCCTCCCAAGGCATGGGATTACAGCCTGAGTCATTGAGCCCGGCTGACCTTTTTTTTTTTTTAACCTGGCCAACCCCTTCCTTTTTTTTTGGAGTCAGAGTCTCACTCCATTGCCCAGGCTGGAGTGCAGTGGCATGCTCACAGCCACCCCACCATCGACTCGACCTGCTGATCCTTCCACCTCAGCCTTCCAAGTAGCTGGAACTACAAATGCATGCCACCATGCCCAGCTAATTTTTTTTTTTTTTTTTTTTTTTTTTT
>NW_007255635.1:0-5913 GCF_000164805.1 Carlito syrichta
GTAGAGATGAGGTCTCGCCAAGTTGCCCAGGCAGGTCTCGAACCTGCGGGCTCAGGCAACACTCACCTCAGTCTCCCAAAGCGCGGGATTACAGGCTGAGCCACCGAACCCGGCTCCACCCAATTTTTTGAGAAGTTATGATCGAATGGTTATGACATTAGTTCATTTCAAAGATGTACATTTAAGGATTGCATTAAGGTCCAACACAAATTATAATAGAACTGTTTTCACAGTTCTTCTCTGTGGAACTGTCGAACGCCACAGTTTGCCTGATGGACTAATTTTTAGATCTCTTTTTGACCTCAAACTTTAGGTTTTTAAAAAACATTTCTCTAGCTAGGAACAGTGGCATGTGCCTATTGTCCCATCTATTTGAGATGCTAAGGTGGGAGGATTGCTTAAAGCCAGAAGTTTGAGGCTGAAATGAGCCATGATCAAGGTCATGAATAGTCACTGCATTCCAGCCTGGGCAAAACAGTGAGACTCTATTTCTTTCTTTTTTTTTTTTTTCACCTTTAAATTTTTTATTTTAAAATTGTGGGGTACAATTCAGGGTTTGGTATACAAATATTCATGGTGCAGGTACCCTTGTTAAGGTGTGCCCCCACTCTCCCCAGCAGATTCCCACTACTGCCAATCCCACCTCCCCCTCCCACCCCAGACTCCATTTCTAAGTAAAACAAACAATTTCTCCAACAAAGCCTTGACCAGTTAAGCACTGACATTTTTCTGACACTTTTTCTTGATCCTACTTGACTAGAAATGTTGAAGACTAGCAAAACTTTTCCAGTTCCACAATGGGGCTGGGGTGGGGAAAATTAGATTATAGGTTTTTTTCCTGTGGTCCCTTTCATTTCAAAGATTTTATGGTTCTACTAACTGGTCAAATGCCAGAGAGGAAGACAACAGTGCAATTTATAGTCTGACCAAGAGAGAGAGTCAATAAGCTGAACAAGTCAGGAACTAGTTCGATCTCTAAGGGATGGAGTTGTGTCAAAGTCCATTTTATTTCTCGACACATTTCTAGGTTTCCTGATGGAAGGCTCATAGGCAAACGTGGGAGGGAAGGCAGATAAATACCAAAGGTAAACATGTTCTTAAGATGCACAAGGTTAAGAGGAGAAACTTGAACTATCTGGGACAGGAAGGAAAGGTATAAGCCCTTGCCTGCTGACTATTTTTTGTAATACCATGAGGCAAAACCATGATGTGTGGCCAAAGCAGTTTAGACACTGGTGAAAAACAAACAAAGCAAGAACAACAGCAACAACAGCAAATGTGGGATGTAGAGTTAGACAGATAAGGGCTTTTCTGCAGCACCATGGTATGACAAGCTGTATGACATTCCATGTTGCAATGGAATGTCATCATGGATGTTAGAAATTATCATCTTCTCTGAGGATGAAATAAGCTCACCTGTATACAGCACAAAGCTCAGTGTCTGACAAACAGTAGATGCTTAGTACATTGTAGTTACTAAGGTGACAATGTCAATTAATACTATATATAATTAATACTATATATAATTAATACTATAGACTTAGGAGTTGCTGCCCCTAGCTAACTGGTGATCCAGCTGCCAATCAGTTACCTGCTGTTCTATGAAAAAGTTACTGTATCAGAGGAAAACTGCAGTCCAGTAGTAGTTTAAGAGAGAGGACCCAAAAAACACTAAATCATTTTTTGGAGGGCAGGGCCCTGGTAGTACTGGCTTTTCGCGCTAGGTAAGTGTTCTAGGAACCAATCAGCATCAGTGTGCCAGCTAGCATTATTATGAGAAGCTGCATTCGGCTTCAGTGAATATGGGGGCAGGAGAGAGATTATTTCAACATGTTTGCTCATTTCATGATGGATGATTTACAAGCGTACCAGCCCACACCATGTTGAGTGTTCAGTAATTTTTGAACAAAAATGACATGACTCCTGTGATCTCATCCTAAGCAACTTTTTGTTGTTGTTTCCCCAAGTGAGGAGAGACCTCAAAGGGAAATATTTTGTGCAAGTGGTGAAACAAAAAATGGCAGAAACACTAAAAGGCATCAAAATGAATGAGTTCAAAAACTGTTTTGAGCAGTAGAAAAAGCATCTCGATAGGTGTATTGCATTCAACAGAGGGTACTTTGAAGATGACTGAAGTTTAAACATGTAAGGAAACACAATTTTTTGTAAATAAATTATAGGTTTTTTTTTAAAATCCCCTCCTCATATACCATGTTAGGATGCCATTGGTTAAAAGTTGACACATTTTGCAGTTTATCCCAACTACAGTGGTATCAATCATAATTCCTTGACACAAAGCAAAAATTCTGCGCCATGTTGCAGTGGAATGTCATCATGGATGTTATAAATTATTATTTTCTGTATTCCATGTATACATGAATATTTCATGCAAGTTCATTAAAAAGAATGAATTTCTCATCTTGGATGTATTTTAAACAGGAAGGAGAGTTAGGTACAATGGGAGCACTTTTCTGTAGGAAAGCCTGAAAACAATTACATACTGAAATTATATTTAATGAAACATTTCCTTTAACAAGCCACACTAGTGCCATCTACTTGACACTTCAGAATGAATATTTTGCAACATGAAATGAAAAAAGACCAAGAAGTCACTCGCTAGCTGTTTTCAAAGGTCATAAAGGAGAATCTACTTATCTATTCATTCACTATCCTTATATCTACTGATAACGAAGAGGAAATGGGTTAAAATTTAAGCAAGGGAGATTAGTATTAGATATAAACAAAACTTTCTGTGTGGGTTTAAAACATCAGGACTGCTTCTTAAAGGAAGCTTTGGAAGCTGTGATCCCTTGTGTGTATATATTCTACGTCTGGTTTCTAGTTTTATAATTTCTTGTTCTCCCTCATATGTAGAAAGAAATGGCAGAGCTTGCTGTTGACTCCCTCTATTTTTACATTCAAGCCCATTAATGGCAGCTTTTGCCCAGAAGTTGGCAGTGTGATTAACCAAGTAGGGGGCTAGATGGTAGATGTTTGGTTCAAAGTGGGTTCTTCCATATTCGTCTCTTTTATTTTCCCTTTCTCCAGTCACACTTCCCCAGTTCTTTTACAATCTTTTCCTTGTAATTTTCTAAGTCTTATTCTGAGAAGCAATTCAGCCTTCTCTTAGCTTCTCCAATTCACATCCTCATCCACCACCCAGGATGCTCCCAGGAGAGCCAAGCCCCTCAGAAGGCTGGGGCTGAATAATAAATATGTATAATTTATATCTCCCCTGTCATGCTAAGAAACTGCATCTGTAGCCTCTGGGAGTGTTCCTACTCGCCAGTCTTTTGAAATACTTTCTAAGCCGGGCTCGGTGGCTCAGCCTGTAATCCCGCGCCTTTGGGAGGCTGAGGTGAGTGGATTGCCTGAGCCCGTGGGTTCGAGACCCGCCTGGGCAGCGAGACCTCATCTCTACAATAAATCAAAAAATCAGCCGGGCATGGTAGCGCATGCCTGTAATTCCAGCTGTTTGGAAGGCTGAGGCGGAAGGATCGCCGGAGCTCAGCAGGTCGAGGCTGCGGTGGCCGGGAGCGGCCACTGCGCTCCAGTCTGGACAACAAAGTGAGACTCCAACTCAAAACAAAAAACAAAAAACAAACAAACAACAAAAAAGAAATACTTTCTAGTTTAGGCCAAATTTGACCAGAGAGCTAGACAACTTGAAGGCTAAGTTATACTCCTGACACAACTTCTATTTTGTTATCTCTACACAGTTACATTTAATAGCACCTTACCCAAGTTGGCTGGAATTGTGCCCTGTGGTACCCCAGCTCTCCCTGTGTCCCTCATCTTTGGAGAGATTTGGTGCTTTGGGCTAAAGTATACCTTTCTTCTACTGTCCATTTCTAACATACCTCCAGTCATTGTGTTATCATAAGGAGTTGGATCATCACTAGAAGGGCTCCTAAAAAGATCTATGTTGGCTTTTGATTAAGACTGTGCTTTCTTTGTGACTGTCTTCCTCATCAACCTAGTTGATAACTCTTAGGCCCTATTTTCTTTACCTTTGACAATTCTGTATGTTTAGTATTATTCAGAATATTTATCTATATCCTTCAGGCATCTTTCCTTTAAAAAGGTAAAAAACTTCTTGAAGACCTCAATAATACTCCTCTTCAGCTTCATCTCAGAATCTACTGTTCTCAGTCTTGCTAGTAACCACTGAATGGACCCATACTAACCATTCCTATGCCCATGATTTCATCCATGTCCTAATTTCTTCTGATTCAATGAAATTAACTACATAATTGGAATGATTGACAGACGGACTAGCAAGTTCCTTTACCTCTGCAAAAAAGCGAGATTTAGTGATAGGGTCAAAACCATGATATGTGCCAGATCCTTGGGGAAGAAAAGAGCGAGTTAAAGTTAGGACTAATTGTAACTGCATACATAACCACAAGCCGTTTATTAATGTGGAGCCAACAGAGTACGATGTCACTGAAGAGAACAAACCTTTATTCACCAGTGACACAACAGAAGAAGAGGGTAGAGAACCCCACTTTGAAATACCTTGACTAAATAAGCATCTTTCTCCTGGAGAATTCAATGCCAATTTAGCATTTTTTAATCAACTAACATGTTAAATTCCTGAATTGTCGGCAATATATATACAGTATTTAATTTATGATGACTTCCTCATTCCAGATAAGTCTAAAATAAATTTGTAAAAAAATGAGATGCTAAGTAAAAGTAATAGAGCTTAACTATTATAATTGTAACTCTTTTATTTTATTATAGAGATGGGGGTACAAATAGGGATTAATTACACAAGTAGGCTGCATGCAGGTAAAGTTTGAGCTTCCAACTGGCTCTCATTTCCCCTGGTTTGGGACCAGGCACCCTTTGTGTTGTTACGTGTCCCCCTTCCCTCTTCCCTCCCCTGGCAGGACCCAGCAACTGCCAATTTCTCCCTTGTGCTAATATGATTAATGTTCAGGTCCCACTTATGAGTGAGAACATGTGGTATTCAGTTCTTTGTTTCTGTAAGAGATCACTAAATGATGATCTCCAACTCCATCCAACTTGCTGTGAAGTCCATGATTTTGCTCTTTATGTATTATAACTCTTTTGTGACTTATCAGAAGTGAGAAATATTCCATAATTTTAAGATCTTGTAAAGCAGAAGTATTTGAACTTAACAGTTACCTGTAACTGTTTCTCTCAGTCCATACTGAGATACAGAAAACACCAATGACTCTCTGGTGGTAAGGTGGCACTGTAGAGAGTAAAACTATAAATGGTCTTAGAAGTCATTAGCCTATGTTTTTCAAACAACTCTTGGAACCTTAGAGTCTTTAGAGGTACTACAGGGACAGGGATGGGGTTTGTGAGGAACAGGTAAAAGTGCAAACTCAGTGGCTGTTTTATTGTTTTATGTGCGTTTATATCGTTATACTTATGTATTTCCTATCTATCTGTGCTTTTAAAAGTTATATCTGTATATCAAATATCTTTCATATACAGTACATACATATATATACTTACATTTATATTAACTCCAAATCGCATTTCATTCATAAAAAGAGTTCCACTGAAAACCATTTTGAAAATTCCTTTATCTAACTCACCTTTTTTATCTTATGGGTAAGAGACTTGGCTTTAGAGGAAATAGGTGGCTTCCTCAGGGACACAGCATGTTAGAAATAGAGTGGAGAAATGACTTTTTTAAGGGAATCTCATAATTTATGACTTTAAGGAATAAACCTATATGTGATCCACTCTGTGCTCTTTTAGTTATGTTTGAAATAATACTTGAGATATCCTAACCACTTCTCCTAAGAGCTATGTATCTTTAGGTCTATTTCATAACAGATGCAGCATGAACTTAGGTTTAAAAAAAGTTTATTGCAGCCGGGTTCGGTGGCTCAGCCTGTAATCCCGCGCCTTTGGGAGGCTGAGGTGAGT
>NW_007255635.1:5933-25852 GCF_000164805.1 Carlito syrichta
GCCGGGAGTGGTAGCGCATGCCTGTAATTCCGGCTACTTGGAAGGCTGAGGAGGAAGGATCGCTGGAGCCCAGCAGGTTGAGGTTGCGGTGGCCGGGAGCGGCCACTGCACTCCAGTCTGGGCGACAGAGTGAGACTCCAACTCAAAAAAAAAAAAAAAAAAAAAAGTTTATTGCATGGTCAAAATTCCGAGTCAACTTTGACAGCAGTCACTTACCTAAGCTAAGTCACAAAATATATTTTACAGGCGGAAAATATGCAAATTCCACTTATTTACCTATTTACAATAGCTTCTCATATAAAAGATGTAGAAGGGAAGATTTCATACCTTTTTCAAAGCTGGCCTAGTATGAAACTTCATACAAAATCTGGTACTTGTTTCTACCTTGAAGCTTTTCATAGCTTGCAGAGAACAGAAAAACTTGCTGATATAATTGGAAAGATGATCTATTCAAAACTGGGAGGTACTGGCCTTTCACTCTTTTTTCTCTATTGTAGGGAAGATATGACCTTATTTGCTACCAGCAAAGCATACAATGGCTTAAAGGCTACAACTACAAGAGTCTTTCCAAAAGCTATTTCTCAACAACCAACATCAACCTTAGACTTCATAGGCTAGCATACCTCTAAAAAGACAACTTAAAAATATTGTGGTCCATTTAGAAATATTCAGAAGATGAACAATTTTACAGACATTAAAACTGATAATCATATAGGAAGTAGAGGGAGACAGCATGCTGAAGTAAAAGAAATAGACAGACCTGGTTTCCAACCCCAGCCGTCACTGGCCATTGCTAGCTATATGACCTTGCTCGTTATTTTACCTCAGAGATTCATTTTCTCCTCTGTAGATTAACAACTCTGTCCTGTCAATACTGATATAAAAACGAAATAATATATTGTATGTCAAAATTTCCACAGAGTCCTCATTCATAAAAGACAAAAGCTAGAAGTATTATTAGAAAAATACTGATATGTTAAATAATGAAGCAGAGTACAGAAAAGGTATTTACAGCTATTGAAGATATGTAAGTTAAGTTGAAAATGAAAATGGTTGAGGATGGGATAATGGGGTTAATGAGTTATTTTCCCTCCAACATATTAATCAATGTTATTCTGTCTTTTTAGTCTCTATTATAAGATGAGTCATTTTAGCCTAAACAAATGCTTTCTACTGTGATCATGAGGCCAAAACAAGAATAGTCAGCTAGCTGAGATGTTTACAACCTTAGAAGGGAGCTAATAAAAGCAATCATTTATTGGCCAGAGCTGCAACATAATTCAGAAAACTGTATCTGCCAGTATTGGAATGCATATTCGCATATTTTGTACACTGAGCAAATTGTAGTTTGATGGATGTATAAATATCTATACATATAAAGAAGAGCTTGCTAATGTACAAAGTATTTGTATTTTTAATAATTTAGACTTTGACGTATAATACTTTTTGATGAAAAACTCACACAATATAGAAATGCAGTGAAGAAAGGAGACGTGTGCTCCTCCCTTCATTCCTATCATTTATTTTTTAACTGCTAAAAGGTAACCGCTACCAAAAGCTTGAAACAGAAACTTCCAGAATCTTTTGTGTCTATAAACATAAGGAAAATTATTACATCTTCAATAATCAATTTAAAAATTTGCTTTAAAAACAGGCACAGGCCTGGACCTGGTGCCTCACGGCTGTAATCCCAGCACTTTGGAAGGCAGAAGCAAGAGAATTGCCTTAGACCATGCATTTGAGACCACCCTGGGCAACATGACAAGACTTCTCATCTCCATGATAAATAAAAAAAATTAGCTCGGCATGGTGGTGCGTATCTGTAGTTCTAACTACTTGGAAGGCTGAAGAGGAAGGATGGTTTGAGCCCAGCAGGTTGAGGCTGCAGTGGCTGTGAGCGTGTCAATGCATTTCCAGCCTGGATGACAGAGTGACACTCTGGCTCAAAAAGCAAAAGCAAAACAAAACAAAACAACAACCATAGTCACATTTTGAAGAGTAGGATCTCTTTCCCCTCCAGGTTATATAAAGAATGATTTTAGATAGAGCAAGTAAATCCCAAATGCTGAATGTTCTGACAGCAGGAAAAAACAAAGTCCAGTTTTATTGACTAAAATTACTTTTATGTTTTATTTGGAAGGCGAATAATTTTTAAATTAAATCAGATGTCTTAATTAGGTTAATGAGAAGTATCCCTGAGATATGTTTATGAATGGTAAAATGCTATAGAGGTATTATGTAAGGTATTATTATTATTATTATTATTATTATTATACATAACTGCTGACTACATCTGAATTTAAGATGTAAAATTCAAATATTTATGAAAATGTAACTATCTGACTTTTTGTTATATAGAATTTGAAGGTAGAATGTTGTTGCTGAAGAAACTAAAATAGAAAGACAAATAAAGCCCCAATCAATGAAATTTACTAATCTTGTTAGATTTATAAGCACAAGAAAATACATGCAAAGTTTTTCTTAATTTCATACATGCATATTTTTCAAAGGAATGCCTAAGAATAAATATTATCACTTTCTGTTAGGACCTGGCACCTAGTAGGTACAAGGAGAAAGGCCTGCTTTTTGTTTTTGTAATCCAGTAAATATATGTGCATGTACACATGTACATATCTATGCATACATATATGCTTTCTTCATATACCTCATCTGTAATCTATATTGATTTTACATATATAAATTAGTAAATTTCATTGATTATAAACAACTGTGGAATAAATAAAAACAACCTAGTGTATACCTTTGTCGTATAAACTCTAAATTTGTGACACCTGTGCTACAAGAAATCAAATTTCAAGATTTTTTTATTTTACTTTTTCTTGAAATTTATAAAATTTTAATTACAAGTAAGGCTGGACTTTTAAGTAGGTGAAATAAAAGGACGAGTATAAAATATCATTGTAAGTTGGCAATGAAAACCCATTTAAAATGTGACTATCTCGTAGGGATTTAATTAAGGCTGTGAGGGACAAGTTAATGTGGATTGCTTTTATGTTATTTGAGAGAAACAGATAGGAAAAAAATAAAGAAGTAATTCAAAGCACCGGATTCTTGCAGAAGGCATGTAACAAACTTCCAAAGGTCGTGTTTGGCTTTGGGGCATCCCAGGGGAAAATAGACAGATTTGGAGAAAGTGGGCCAATGGAACAGAAAATAGATTTACATAACCAGAGTTCAGATGGTAAAGCCAAAAGACCGACCCTCAAGAACAAGTATCCTGAAGCACAAAATGAAAACAAACGTCTGAAAAAGGGATAAGCGGTTTTCCTCATGGGAAGTCAACTATTAAAGGGGATGGAGTATAATTTGGTGTTTGAAAGGAATTAGGGTGAGAGGTGATTGAGAAGTTAGAACAGGAGCAGTGGTGAGGGGAATACACTGTCCTTCTGAACTCTTGTAGGCCTGTGGCCTTTGTGTGCAGAGACACAAGGAGAAAGGCCCGCTTTTTGTTTTTGCAATCCAGTAAATATATGCGCATATACGTGTGGACATGTCTATGCACACACATATACTTTCTTCATATACCTCATCTGTAATCTATATTGATTTTACATATATAAATATAAATAAATAAGTATAATATGTATGTATAGTATTTGAATGATAAAAAGGATAATGAAATGGTAAAGCTGTAATTACAGCCAATTATAGCCTCAGGTCAAATTATTTGGAAGCCACAGTGATACACCCAAGCAGTTATACTATTAAATCAGATGTAAGATTAACAACTGGAGAGGTTCCTGTAGTGTGCAGTTAAATCTAGGGACCATTAGTATAAAGAGAGACATTTATTTCTTACACAAAAATCATTCTCACCCCAACACCATGCAGAATATTAAAGTTAAGTGGAATAATATACACATAAACAAATCCGTATTTTTTAAATGTATTTTAAATTGTAGTCCTATTTATTTGTGAAAATATCTCATATAACTTAAAACAATTAAATAGAATCATTGTGGATAAAAATAGGCTAGGATAATCTCAGAAGAGTAAAGGGTGTTAGTGTTACTAGTCTCCAAGAATTAACTAATTATTTGCTATTGAATTTTAATATAAGTGTCCTGGTAATTTGGGCAAAAAGGGAACTAGTTTGGCTAAATACTATTTGTTTAAGTATTGTATCCTCTTTTCACATAGGCACGGTATAAATCATAAATGAGTAAAATTCACTTATTTTATGAATTCTGATTACCTATGTCAGAGATTTATATTAACTATAAACATTCATAGAAAAAGAATCTAAGTATTTTTCAGTATTTATTGTTTGGGGGGAAAAAGACCTTACACATTTATTTGCAGATGCAAAGTTTTCAAAAAAAACTCAAGGAAGAATTCATTGCGCATATTGTTTTATAAGAAATGGCAAGTAACATAAGAGACCAAATCTTCATCTATAATTTATTGAAACTCACAGAAATATTACTGAAGTGGCAATCTGCTTCCAGTCTGCTATAAAACAATAATAGCAAAGAATTTAGTCCACATCCATATAAATGTGGACTGAATTCCTTGGGCAAATAATTTGAGCATTTACATGTGTGTTTGCCTGCTCACATGATAATGCATAAGACATTCGCTTGCCTGTTTCTACCCTATTTCCAACTACCTCCCGCCCATTATTGCTTTTATTTCTCTGATTTCATCTGGGTCAAAGAGATGAGCTTGGTTATTTTATTTACAATCAATCACTAAGATAAACAAAACAAGATTAACCACTAAAATAGCTGTGAATGTATTCTGTAAATAGCTGTTCTAGACATAAAAGTTAATTTTTGGAAATATATCCCTTCAGAGCCATGCCATATACTTATAAGCACATCAAATCAGCATTGGGGACATAGTAGAATATCAGAATAAATTGAAATGAACATAATTTTCATTAGAGTAAAAAGCACTAAACTTACTAAAGCATAATTACTAGGGGACATTACTAACAAAACAAAACGTAAGAGATGACTGAACGATAAGAAACTTGATATACACGTAGCCACATAGTAAAGTTCAAACTGGTTCCATGTATATGATTAAATATAACTGGCATTATTAATTTCTAACACATGTGTGCTCAAAGTTGAGGTGTCGCTTCTAAATACAAGGGCAAAGCCTGCCAACCACCAGCCTACTTGCAGCAAGCAAAAAAGAAAAGAAAACAAGCAACCAAATCAGACAGTGAAAAATGACAAGTTTTTCTTTTCAAAACTCCCAACATATTTACAAGTTTCTTTTCTCCTTTAAAAATCATTATCAGTCTACAAGGAGTTAAAAAAAAAAAAAAAGCAGCTACAGTGTACAGGGAATCTAAAAAAATGTGAGCACCCCTTTTGGTTACAGCACATGAGATTGGGATCAAAATAAAGACTAAAAAAGCCATCAATATTGTGTTCTTTCACAAAGCCTTAACCTCACACACCTCGTCAGTAATTAGTAAATACTCAAGTACTATGTCAATCTTAACAGGGAAAAGGAGAGAAGCATGAGAAAAAAGCACATTACCAAACTGCCTCTGTAGTCCTTAGGGAACTTGTAGATCGGGATCTTGGCTTCATAATAATGCTCATTTTGAAAAAAGAAAAAAAAGTCTTCAACTATTCTAATTAATACATTTCAGATGTCTTTCTGCAAAGGAGACTTTAGATAAATTCCATTTCCGAGGGACACAGCTTGAAGAAATCCAGTTTTCCCAGAGTCCACCTCCTGCTCTTAGTCCAGCTCATAGGGAAGGTTCTACCACGCAGGAGTGCTTTCCTCCTTCATACTGAATTTACTCCAGTACTGGGCTGTTAGGAAGTGACAGTTTCTTTTCTGTCTTGCAATGCCAGTGGAGGAACTGAATTCTGAATCGATTCTTCATCTGGGTCACAAGGGAAACCGGCACAGTGAAAGAGTCACTTGATCTCCTCTTTTCTGCAATTCCATAATAATAGTTTAAAGGTTTCAACACTGCAAACACTCAGGTAAAGAGAAAGGAAAAGAAAATGACTGGGAGGTACTGTAACACAGGAGAGCTGTCAAGGAAGTTCCATCTCAGGGCAACTATGGGAAAACACTCTTCTCCGAGGAGCAAAGAAGTCAGAGAGGAAACAAAGCTCTCCACACTTTCGTTGGGGCTGATTTACCTGCCAATGCAAATTTTGTCGTGTCCGGGGCTTAGAATCCAAGCCTTTGTGAATGAGAACTATCATTCAATCTCACCAGGCAGGAACTATTCCTCAAGGGCTGTATGACGTTTGTAAGACGGCGGTTCAAAAACATCGCAGGGCAGTGAGAAAGGAAAAAAAAAGAAGAAGAAGAAAGGAAAGCCCAGCGCCTAACCCGTCAGTTACTGCCACTTACAAAGGGAAGGGGCGGACCAGATCCACAGACAAGTGCTGTAAACCAGCCAAGCAGACAGGAGACCTCTCAAAACTTATAAAACCATTTCCTCCTCGGGGAAATGAGGTGTCTGTGTTATTCAGAGTAAGATTCTGTGAGCACCTTTATAAGGAACACACCCTCTGCCATTAAGTTGTTTATAAAAATAAATGAATAATTTTTTTTTAAAGTAATTTTCTTCAAAGTACTGCCCTGAAGCTCTAAAACTAAAATTTTTCTTTAGAGGCAAAGTTGTAAGGACTTGAGGACTTGACAGCTGTTCACTTTGAGTGGATTTAATGAAATGTCATGCTTTGGAGTTTGTTGTAGAGATGTAAACTGCCTCTTAAAAATTCAGCAGAGTGTAACAGGCATCCTTGCATCAAGACGTGCTGGAATGTTTAAACTGAAAAAATCTGATGTATTAATATTATTCCTGGACAAGTGGTGACACGTACTGAGGCTGTTCCCTTGCACAATGTTTTCTAAACCTTTTTAAAAAAATAATATGCAAATTTCATTCATCTCTCTACACAAAGCCTCTGGGTTTGCTAATCCTTAACAACTCTTTAACAAGGTATGAAGCCTTATATCGTGTCAACATCTCTTATTTTGAAGACCAAAACCTGCCCCGCCTTCTACGTCTGCAATAAAAACTGTTCTATTGTGGTGGATATAATCTAAGCTGATTCCAGTTGCTCCTAACAGAAGGAACATTTGACCACCATGCCTATCTCTCTGAACATTTGCACAGAGGATATATATTTCTCTGGGCGTGCCAACTTCAGTTATTTTGGATGGGAATTACAAGTCAAAATAATTTAAGCATTCTGATTGCTTCAGTGACATTAGTTAGTACGTTGGTTCTCTAGTCTGACGTGAACTTAGTATTTATTTAGCATTTGCAGACAGGATGTTGGAGTGCAGTTGTGACCCACCCAAACAACTTGGAAAATTAATGCAGTAAGGCATCCGCCAGACGCTCTGGCTGTGTATTAGAACAAATCCTTCAACTCCACCCCTGGTCACACTTCAAGGTGCATTTGTGATTTAGTCTTCTTTCAGTGACCCTCGAGCCTTTTAAGATAAATGCCAATAAACTGTTTTCCACATATTATCTCCTTAAGCTCTTCAGTTGTCTCATGCTTGCTCAGGGACATTCACGCCTTCTTATGCTGGGTTCGGTGGCTCAGCCTGTAATCCCAGCACTTTGGGAGGCCGAGGTGAGTGGATTGCCTGAGCCCGCGGGTTTGAGACCCGCCTGGGCAGCGAGACCTCATCACTACAATAAATCAAAAAAATTAGCCGGGCGTGGTAGCGCGCGCCTGTAGTTCCAGCTACTTGGAAGGCTGAGGCTGAAGGATCGCCGGAGCCCAGCAGGTCGAGGCTGCGGTGGCCGGGAGTGGCCACTGCACTCCAGTCTGGGCAACACTGAGACTTCAACTCAAAAAAAAAAAAAAAAAATAGAACTGTCCCATGTTTCTATACTGCTGGTGCTTTAAAGCAGGTTAGCTAATCATATATTTTTAGAAATTTTAAAGAAGGTTTGCAAGACTACTCACTTTGGGGAATGCAGGTGGCTCAGAGGAGGAGGTTTAACTATTGTCTCCTTGGAATTTTAATGTAGGAAAAGGAAGGGGAAAAGCAAGGTGAGTAAAATTAAGCAACTACTATTTAGTTGAAACACTTATGTAAGAGCTACCAAGTATTTTCTAGTTGCCATTTCAGAAAGAAAAAGACAGCTGGGCTCGGTGGCTCAGTCTGTAATCCCAGTGCTTTGGGGGACAGAGGTGAGTGGATTGCCTGAGCCCGCGGGTTCGAGGCCCGCCTGGGCAACTTGGCAAGACCTCATCTCTACAATAAATCAAAAAAATTAGCTGGGCTTGGTAGCACACGCCTGTAATTCCACCTACTCGGAAGGCTGAGGTGGAAGGATCACCGGAGCCCAGCAGGTCGAGGCTGCAGTGGCCGGGAGCGGCCACTGCACTCCAGTCTGGGCGACAGAGTGAGACTCCAACTCAAAAAAAAAAAAAAAAAAGAAAAAGACAATGATTACAGAATGTAATGTCTGAATGTTGTGTTCAGCTCCCCAGATGTAATCCGCCCTGTGTTCTCCTGCCCCCCAGTTCTCTGTCCCAGTGAGATAACTTAGCTTGCTGTCACTCCTTTGTCTGCCACATCCACATAAGAGGTGAGCCTCTCATGCTGTTCCTCACTTACTTGCTCAGAGTTCTACGTAGTCCAAGAATCTTTTTCTGGAAACCCTAATACACTTATTGGGCATCTACTACGTCTACTAAATACTTCATGATAGTCCTATAATCCCTGTTACTGTCCCTGCCCTCCCCCAACCCCAGGCTTAAGTGGGAATCTGACAACCTATGCAACTCACTAGAATACTCACAGCTTTTGGATTGACAGCAAGGCTGCCATTCCAGGGAAAGAAAGACACACAATATTATCAGGCCACTGAGATTTAAATTTAAATTTTGCTTCTAGCCAGGTGTGGTGGCTCACACCTGTAATCCCAACACTTTGGGAGGCAGAGGCGAGAGGATTGCCTGAGACCACAGACTCGAGACCAGCCTGGGCAACATGGTGAGACCTTGTCTCTACAATACAATAAAGTAGAAAATTAGCTGGGCACGGTGACGCATGTCTGTAGTTACAGCTATGGAAGGCTGAAGCAAAAGGATCGACTGAGCCCAACAGGCAGAGACTACAGAGGCCGTGAGTGTGCCCGTGCACTGTAACGTGGGTGACAGAGTGAGACTCTAACTCGAAAACACACACACAATTTTTTTTGTATCTACCCCTAATGTTTAAGACAGAAAAAAACAAAAAACAAAAAAACTAATATTAAGTATTCATTATTACAGAATTTTCTCCATCTTAAGGCAATTTTTTACATGAACATTTCTGAAATAATGTTCTCTAATCTTAGTGTCTGATAGTTTTCCTCTGAAAAGCTTCTCAGAACAGAGCAGACACTTCTGTTCACATTCCTGTTAGTAGACAAGCATATAATGGTATAGAGCATTGATGGGGATGTTTGAATATGGGGAGACTGGGTTTTGGAAACCATGAGGCCCTTTTCTGTAGGGTTTTGAGGGACATGCATTTGATCTAGAAGCTGCTATTATTACTCAGAATTTCCCTGATTTATTGAATTATATAATTTTGTATAGACCTCTATCTTGTTGTCACCACATTTCAGTAGACTGTATCACAAATATGTAGATCCATTAGGTCATCTACCTGTATACCTTTGGTTGAACCAAACCACTGAGGAATATTATGCTTCATAAACTTTAGTCATGATACCACTACCACCAGTTTTTCCATATTAGCATTCCACCTATACCATTACTTGATATTTTTCTTCATTGATTCACTTTTTAAAAACTTCTTGAACTAATTTTAAAAGATAACTTTATATTTATTCTGTAAATGGGCTTGATATACAAGTTACATTTTTCCCACCAAATATACTTAAGTGTTGATAGAAAAAAAAGAGTCCAAATACCACCCCAAATCTCTCTCACACCACTAATGGTGCCCACAATGCAATGCAAGCAACACTCACATGGAAAGCACCAATTGCATATAAGTAGACTGAGTGTAACCTAAAATGTGATTTCTCTTTCTCTTATCATTCAGTGGTGAGGATGACTTGAGAGACAATGACATTTATTAAGAACCATGAATACACATGAAACATTAACTGAACTAACTGAATTAGTTGTTAAGGGATGATTTTACCATACAAACCAAGTTTTTTCAGATATTAACTCTTGGAAATACTCTGTCTACTCAAATCTTCTGTCCTCTGAGTAAATTCCTATTTTAAGATTATAATATACACTGTTTACGTTCCAATCTATCACGAGCAATTTCTTAGGACCATACTATAAACTAACTAAACATTCAGGCCTGTTGAAGGTGCCTAAATTCAGAACTGCAGATATGTCAAACTAACTTTTTAGGAAGAAAAGACCCTAAGATTACAGTTTTTATAGTTTCCTGACATTCTACATTGTACTCTGACATTAATGAGAACAAGTCACTTTAAACCTTTGTAGCATTTCCTCATTATAGAGAAATATTGTGGTATTTTCCTTATTTGGAGGGGAATTTTGAGGCAATTTCTAGTGGTTTCTTTTATCTTATTACACTCACAAGGTATACAACTGGATTGAAGAACTTTCCTATTGAAATAAATCTGGCTTAGAGCTAAATTCTTTAATTCCCAAGGAAAAGTCCAGAATGTTATATTTTGAAGGGTTCCTGCCTTCAAATTTCCTGTCTCTTTTAAAAAATGTACGGATAATAATAATATTATTCATTAATCACATAAATCCTAAGTAAACTATATTTACTTTCTTATTTATATATCACAACATTACTATAAGGTAGATATGTTAATAATTTTATGGATGAAGAAATAACTTGTTCAAAATTAAATTAAATGATGTATATATGAGGGGGACCCCAAAAAAACAGAATTATCTTTTGGAGGGCAGGTCTTTTGTAGTACACTGAGAATTTGTTTCTCTGGATCAAATAATCAACCAAAGTTTTTTTGTTTTTTGTTTTTTTTTAATTCTAAAGATGTGAGGTACAATTCAGGGTTAGGTATACAAATGGTCACTGTACAGGTAAAGTTTGGGCCTCACTTTGGTCTCTACATCACCTAGTTTGAGATCTGGTACCCTTATTGATGAAGAGTGCCCCATCATTGCCTCCCTTGGCAGTTTCCCACTACTGCCAATCCCTTTCTTATAGTATTATGATCATTGTTCAGGGTCTGCTTATAAGTAAGAACCTGTGGTACTCAGCTCCTTGTTTCTGTGATAGATCACAGACTATCACAGACTCTCAATCCATCCAAGTTGCTGCGAAGTTTGTCCTTCTCTATGGCTGTGTAATATTCCATCATGTATATGTACCAATTTTTTTTAATCCAGCCTACTTTCAATGGGCAGCGAGGATGGTTTCATGCTTTTGCTATCATGAATAGTGCTGCAATCAACCAACGTTTTTATCTGGAATTTTTGAGAAGGTTGAATCACGATTTGTGGAAGAAACCTCCCGAGTTGTGGCAAATAGATGACTGGTTCATCCACCATGATAACGTACTTGCCCATTCCACACTGAGTGTTCAGCAGTTTTTGACTAAAAATAGTATGACCCCCGTACCCTACACTCCTTACTCTACTGAACTCATCCCGAGAGATCTTTTTTTCTTTCCCACAATGAAAAATGTCCTCAAAGGGAAACATTTTGCTGATGTGGAAGAAGTGAAACAAAAAGTGGCAGAAGCACTAAAAGGCATCATAATTGACGAGTTCAAAACTGTGTTGAGCAGTGGAAAAAGTATCTTGATAGGTGCATTGTATCAAATGGTGAGTACTTTGGAAGTGATGGAAGTTTAAACACGTAAGAATAAATACACAATTTTTCTTTTTATTTCTTTTATTTTTTCTTTTTATTTTTTTAAGTTGGAGTCTATCTCTGTTGCCCAGACTGGAGTGCAGTGGCACACTCCCGGCCACCGCAGCCTCCACCTGCTGGGCTCCGGGATCCTTCAGCCTCAGCCTTTCAGGCAGCCAGAACTACAGGCGTGCACTACCACGCCTGGCTAATTTTTAAAATTTATTTATTGTAGAGATGAAGTCTCGCCAAGTTGTCTGGGTGGGTCTCAAAACCACAGGCTCAGGCAATTCACTCACCTCGGCCTCCCAAAGTGCTGGGATTACAAGCTGAACCACAGAGTCCAGCCAAATACACAGTTTTTAATAAATAAATTCCATTTTTAACCCTATCCCACACATTACAGGTATAATGATGGACATATTGAACAGCAGCAAATTTTAGATTCTCTAGATTATCTTGATTAAACAATGTGATTTCACAGTCCCTGTTGCTGATTTTTAAGCACTAACTTTTAGGTGTCATAAATACTGTGATAAGTGTATATATGACAATATCGTGAGCCTGTTAACCATAATGTGTGATAAGGTCTTGGCCATCCTCAAAACATGAGTAATGGTGGTTTGCTGTTATCTCCCCAACAGATGGCATTCTGATTGCTTCATTAGGTAATCTTAGATAACAAATGATCCTGACCCCAGTTCATACATGAGGATTAGGCCCTAGAAAGGTGATAGGAAGCTCTGGATGCATGGGTGGGACTTGTGTGCACTGGGTGTTTCACTGTAGTGTCATCAGGTGCTCGGTGACTTTTTTTTTGTCTCCTCCAAATGTTACTGTTTGTAGAGGTGTTTTGTTGTTTGATTTTTTAAGGTAGCAATATATGAGACCTCTGACAATGTACAGATTTCAATATTTGTCAACAAATTACATTGTCTACTAGAAGGTGCAAGCTTTGAAAACTAGAATCAACATTTCTGCATGGGATCAGTAACGTGGACATAAAGTTCATTTTGTCAATTACTTTCAGAATTTTGTACTAATTCACCATTGGATTTCAAAAGTAAATGATGTAGGAATCAAGTAAGTTATCTAATTTTAAAATTTAAGTGCTCCTAAATTTCCTTTGTATTCTACCTCCCTCTTCTCCCTCTTTTGCCCTTCTTATACTTCTTTATTGTAAATTTTAATGTATCTTTGCAAATTTAACATCATTTTGAAATACTTAAATGTCATTTAAAAATAGATGTAAAATCAGGTGCGGTGGCTCACACCTGTAATCCCAGCACTCTGGGAGGTGGAAGCAAGAGAATTGCCTGAGTCCAGGGGTTCAAGACCAGCCTGGGCAATTTGGCGCAATCTCGTCTCTACAATAAATCAAAAAAATTAGCTTGGCATGGTGGTGCAAGCTTGTGATTCCAGTTACTTAGAAGGGTTACCTGAGCCCAGGAAGTTGGGACTGTAGTGGCCGTGAATGTGCCACTGCACTCCAGCCTGAGTGACCGAGTGAGACTCCTACACACACACACACACACACACACACACACACACACACACACACACACACGTAAATAGTTTAAACAAACAGTGATGAAAATAGTATTCTCAAACTCCTGCAGTGATCCTGACCCCAGTACACACACGAAGTTGAGGCCCTAGAAGAGTAACTGGAAGCTCTGGATACGTGGATGGGGCTTATGCACTAGGAGTTTTACTGCAGTGTCATCAGATGTGAGCAGGAGAAGGGAAGAGGTGGAAGTCTTACTGATAAGTTTGCAGCCATTCATTTAATCCTCCTGTTTGTACAACTATTTCTCCTCGTCTCTCTGCCTCTTATCCCAGAATCTGTTTTTCTGAGTGGGGGTGGGAGGCATATTTGACTACACTGAGAAAGAGTGAGGAAGGCTTATAGATAACTGTACATTATATACACGTTCATACATTTCCTATTTTTAGAACTCACCCATCTTCCAAAGTATTTTCTTGGGATACTGGTACAGCTCAATTTGCTTCCCTTTAGTATTATCCCCTTATTTGGTTAAGTCATTGACCATTTCTTTCTTTCTTTTTTTTTGAGTTGGAGTCTCTCTCTGTCGCCCAGACTGGAATGCAGTGGCCGCTCCCGGCCACCACAGCCTCGACCTGCTGGGCTCCGGCGATCCTTCAGCCTCAGCCTTCCAAGTAGCTGGAACTACAGGTGCGCACACCTGGCTAATTTTTTAATTTATTGTAGAGATGAGGTCTCGCCAAGTTGCCCAGGTGGGTCTCGAACCTTGGGCTCAGGCAATCCACTCACCTCAGCCTCCTAAAACGCGGGATTACAGGCTGAACCACCGAGCCCTGCTATTGACCATTTCTTTATCTACTTCTATCTTTATGCTTTGTGCCCTAGAGTTACAGACATCTCCTGGTTTCCTCAAAGATGGAATGTACCTTTTGTGTTTTTTGTGATAATTATTCGTTTACATGCTTTTTTAAAATAAAGTTTTTATTTTAAATATGTGGGATACAATTCAGGGTTAGGTATACAAATGTACATTATGCAGGTACCCTTACTGATGAAGTATGCCCCCTACATGACTTTTTTTTTTTTGAGTTGGAGTCTCACTCTTTCGCCCAGACTGGAGTGCAGTGGCCGCTCCCGGCCACCGCAGCCTCGACCTGCTGGGTTCCAGCGATCCTTCCGCCTCAGCCTGTAGCTGGAACTACAGGTGCGCGCTACCACGCCCGGCTAGTTTTTGATTTATTGTAGAGATGAGCTCTCGCCAAGTTGCCCAGGCAGGTCTCGAACCTGCAGGCTCAGGCAATCCACTCACCTCAGCCTCCCAAAGTGCTGGGATTACAGGCTGAGCCACTGCGTCCAGCCCAGTCACTGATGTTAACTGTGACCTTTGAAAAGCATTCAATCTCTTTAATATTCAACACCTTCTTCTGCAAAATGAGAGCAATACACACACCTAACATCCTCTTAGGAGTCCTCCGGGATTAAATATATTGCCCAGTCAGCAATTCCTTGCTCTCACCTTCACATCTGTGCATATACTTCTCTGACGTGATTATCTTTCTTTCCTCTGGCCTTTTTTTTTTTTGTCGGGAATCAACTCAGGGGTTTATGTCTGGAGTATTGCTGCTGTGCAGTCTGAATCAGGTGCTCCATCATGCAGACTTCTAGATTCCCACTCTGATTCCTCTCAGAGTATTTAACAATACCATATGGTAATCCTCTTTTTATTTGGCCAACTGTAAGCCACTAGTTGGACACTCCCAGGAAAAGAGTTGTTTTACCATCCTTGTATTCTCAGAGTTTGGTCCTGGACAGACACTCGGGCCTCCATAATTCTGTGAGTTCCTTGAAAACAGGGAATGGGGCTTATTCATCTTTGTAGTCAGAGTAACTTCGCACAATATCTGGCTCACAGGGTGTTTGCTTAACAACAGAATAAATCCTTGGTCAACAGTGGCAGATAAGCCTTTTACAAATTTTCTACCTGTGCCCTTCTGTGGCGTTTTTCACGGCTGGAATTAGATTTCAAAAATGGAGTCTTGCCTCTGTCTTGTTTTTCATAAGTCTCTACCCCTAGAAATTACTTTAGGTGCCTTCTTTGCCAAAATGAAGTTCCCACAATATCTTTACAATGAAAAATATTCTAGAAAAAAAAAGAAAAGAAAAAGAAACTGGTTGGGCTAAGGAAATAACATTGGAAAAAATTTTAGGTCCTCACTAAGTAGATCCCAGCCAGCATCACTGTTAAGAAGAGAACTACTTCCCAATCATATAGGAGAAATATCCTTAATCTGGAGAAACTACCATGCAATGTGCTACTCAACCCTGGTAGAGTATTTGAACACTAATAGGGAACTTTTGGAAGCTCAATTCAAAGGAATGACTTTTCAGGAAGAGTTTCCACATTTTGGTAGGACAATAGGGAAGGTGCTTGTGGCATCTCATAAAATGGCCATGAATGAGATGGCTGCTTCTCGGGATGGAAATGTCGCATCCTGGCTAGGCTCTAAGAACTTTGGAGCTACTAATAAGCGATTTACATGCATTGCACATTTATGTCTGTATCAACTACATGAAGATTTTGTATATCCATTTATCAGATAATGAAAATGAAGCTTCCTCAATGAGTTGAGTGGAAGAACCAGGTCAGAATCCAGGTTTCGGGCTCCTGAGGTGGGGATATGAAGATGGCAGGAAGCACTTTCTTGTATCAAGTGCTCACTGGGAAAGATATTCAGAAACCAGGTAAGATGCTCCGCAAATGCTCTCTTAACATTTAAAACAAACTCTTCTACCTAGCTGTTTCTTCTACCAAACAGAGGAAACTGAGGTTAGAGAAGTAGCACGCTCAAGGTCTTAAATTAAGATTTGAACACAGATAAGCAAAGTCAAGTGTTACCTTGGAGAAGTGAGGACCTTGTAAACTGGTTGCATCCCAATAAGAGAATAATTTTTTTAACTTGTTTAAACATTTCTTTGATTAAAATGGCAGAAGGATACACTCATCACCCTGCTCACAGCTTTTAAAAATTTTTTTTTGCTCACATGACATTGAAATCATTAAAAATTAATCATTGTTTTTATTTTAGCAATCATGACTTTCAAATATTTCAAGTATGTGTATACCAGACTGCATGTGTACATTTTTGTTATTGGGAGTCGGAGTCTCACTCTGTCACCCAGGCTGGAGTGCAGTGGCATGCTCAACCTGCCGGGCTCCAGTGATCCTTCTACCTCAGCCTTCCAAGTAACCAGAACCACAGGCATGCACCAGCACACCCAGCTAATTTTTTGATTTGTTGTAGAGACGAGGTGTTGCCATCTTGCTCTGACTCATCTCAAACCCCTGAGCTCAAGCAATACTCTCACCTCCGCCTCCCAAAGTGGAATTACAGGTGTGTGTGAGCCACCATACCCTGCCTGCATGGGTATATTTAAATGTGGTATTCAAAAGCAACTTTTGGGGAAAAAATGCATTTTTATTGTACTATGTTGATTCCTTGAAATGAGGATTAATTATCCTTCCTTTTTCAAAAGCAATTTCTATGGGCGTATCATATTTTCAGTTAATTTTTTTTAAAGAATGGATAGCTCCTGTATAAAGGATAGAAAAGCAGGCTTAGATACTATTTAACCTGACCTAGTATATCAATCTGTGCTCTTCTGGAGAGAAAGACAGCCTGTTCATTCCAGGCATGCAGCGAACTTTAAAAAAATACTCACAAACAACCTAGAACTGTGATTTTTCAGAGGAACTGCTCTAGTGTGTTCCCTGTGTTCTTAAAGAGAGTGTTTTGTCTGATATTTTTGCAAAAAAGTTGAGTCTTAAGTTTGGTACTTGGCAGAAGTTCCTTCATGGAAAGTTGAAGGTAAATGAGCTAGAAGAGATAATGCCAAAATACTCTCTATTTTCAGGGCAGATTGTTATTCCATATGGAGAAAGAATAAGAAAAAGTTCTCCCACCCAAACCCCTGAAATGTAAGCCTTTATTCAGCCGACAGGTCTTCAGTGAGTCAGAATCTGCCAGGATTTAAGTTACTCCCTAGCTGACTCTTGGACTTCTCTATAGATAGTTAACCTTTTTCTTAAGAGTTATTTTATAGTACCTGTAATTTGTAATTAAAATACAGTGATTTTAAAAAGCAATTAAAAAACACAGCTACTTTAAAAATATCTTGCAAATGGGTAGCTTAGGCAGGGTTGTTTTAACACCTTTGCAGGCTTCACTACTCACCATATCCAACATATTAAAATTAACCCACTTTCCACATTATAGACGATGTTTGCTATAAAAATATGGAAAAGGTTCTTATAATTTTACTGTTGAAATTATGCTACTATTTAAGTAACTTAACTAATGACTGGCCCTGATTTTTCTGCAATCATTTAGCATGCTTGAGAAGACATACTTGCAAAAAAAAAAAAAATTCAGCATACAATTTTTTTTTCCAACTGTAGTAAAATTTTTTTGAATACTCATTTGGCAATTATTCAAGTTGACATAATACTATGCTGTAAACATTTAATGAAATGTCAATCTTCATTTTGCAGTTTTCTTTTTGTGTATTGGAGTCAGTTACTCCATTTTTCAGTTCTCGAACAACTTTATAGGTCTACAAGCTCACAGACACCAGGCACTGAGGGTCATAGTGCCTGGTATAGACAGCAGAATCTGGAGGTGGGATATGAGAGGAAAGAGAATTCCGGTATGAAAGAATTCATGCAAGGAGATGTATTTAATATTTCCAGAGACTGTGCTATTTCCTGTACTACCCTGATAATTATGAGTCACCTTGCTTTACTTTACTAATGAATAAGGCATCAAGTATTTACCATGCAGGGATTTACTCATGACCCAGTGCATACTCAGTATCATAGGTGATAAAAAAGAAGTACAAATTGTGGTTGCCACCTTTGAGGATCCAATAGTTAATATTGGAAAGAAAAATGCTGTTCTCTTTAAGACTTCTAGAATAACTGAACACATGAGGTTGTAAGCTGATGAGTTCAAAGTCTGCATACTTAAATGACCAGACTGAACCAATAATATGGTTGTCTCGTTGTTGTTTTTTGGTCATCCTTTAAAATACCTGACTGGTTACTTAGGAAGTAAGATAGTATCTGAAAAGCATCCTGGTGCTACCAGGATGAAAGTCTCTATGAAAGAGTTAACACAGCATTTTTCTCCCAGGGATGTAATTTTGACCCAGGTTAGGTTCCTACTCCAATTAGAAAAACTGAGAACATGAAAAGAAGAGTTTAGCCACAAGTAGAACAGATATTTCACAGTTTACAACTCTGACTCCCATTCTGCTCAATAGCTCAGTAGATAGGGTCAATAGTTTTTTTCTCTGAAATGAACTTTGTTTTTAAAGGATATATGGAATATATTATTTAGCAAAAAGCACAGGATATTCAAACAGGCCTAAATAACCAAATGTTTTTTCTTCATTGCTGCTGTTAACCTAAACAGACCCTATAATGGAAATAATAAGGCTTTCAGTAACACAGAGGAGTTCTTGCCCTTCCATAAGAGGGCTGGGTGTATGTGCAGGAAGGACATGAGGTCAAATTTCAATGCTTGAGCTACTCTCTTGACTCAATGGGAGTCACACACCACTGAAAGCAAAATCTGGCAGCAGGGTCATCCATGTTGCATTAGAGATTGATGTGTCACCTCTTCATAGTGAGCTCTGCAACAGTATGGAAAGGTCACCACCATGCTCACCTACCCCGGTGAATTAAACCTGTAAGCAGCCTGTCTCCAACTCCTTAGAGATTGTTTCTGAGAAAATTTGTCTTCATCTTTTGCTTGACTTGACTGGAAACAGAAGAAATAGCTATAGAAGGTTTAATTCCCCTTGAGGAACTGCCTAGCAATCTTTAAATTATGTAAAATTAGCTGTGGTAATGTAAGGTTCATCATTGATCCCAACATGAGGAGAGACCTAAGTAGAAGTTGTTTTGTTTTTTGAGTTGGAGTCTCACTCTGTCACCCAGACTGGAGTGCAGTGGCCGCTCCTGGTCACCGCAGCCTCAACCTGCTGGGCTCTGGCGATCCTTCCGCCTCAGCCTTCCAAGTAGCTGGAACCACAGGCGCGTGCTACCATGCCCGGCTAATTTTTGATTTATTGTAGAGATGAGCTCTCACCAAGTTGCCCAGGCGGGTCTTGAACTCACGGGCTCAGGCAATCCACTCACCTCAGCCTCTCAAGGTGCGGGATTATCGGCTGAGCCACCGAGACTGGCTAGAAGTTGTTTCCTTAGGACAGCTAGTCTGACTAAGAATGGTTTAAGAGAATAAAGTGTGGCCGGGCCTATAATCCCACCACTTTGGGAGGCCAAGGTGAGAGGATTGCCTGAGCTCATGGGTTCGAGACTGGCCTAGGCAACTTGGCTAGACCTCATCTCTACAATAAATCAAAAAATTAACTGGGCATTGTGGTACATGCCTGTACTTCCAGCTACTTGGAAGGCTGAGGGGAAGGATCACCTGAACTTAGGTCGAGGCTGCGGTGGCCATGAGCATGTCACTGCACTTCAACCTGGGCAACAGAGTGAGACTCCAACTCAAAAAAAAAAAAAAAGGAGAATAAGGAGAATAAA
>NW_007255635.1:25872-30707 GCF_000164805.1 Carlito syrichta
TCTGAACACACCTTTGTGGCGGGTCTGGAGAGAATGGAGAGTGGGCATTGTCTACAAGTCCTGTACCTCTGCAGCAGCTCTTGTGGCTGGCAGCTCAGATGGGCAAGAGCCAGTTATATCATGGGGTCAGCTGCCTCTAGGGCAGAAGGGCCAGTGTGGAGGAAAACTAACCGTCATCACAGGAGCCAGGCATGCAGCCAAGGTGAGGGGGTAGCATCACGTGAGGAAGGATTGTGGGGAGGGAAGCCATCAACTCACCAGGCTGGTGGCTTGCGTGGGATCCTCACATTAGGCCAGTCAAAAAAAAAAAAAAAAGGAGAATAAGGAGAATAAAGAGTTTAAACCTGGCCGGGCTTGGTGGCTTAGCCTGTAATCCCGCGCCTTGGGAGGCTGAGGTGAGTGGACTGCCTGAGCCCACGGGTTCAAGACCCGCCTGGGCAACTTGGCGAGACCTCATCTCTACAATAAATCAAAAAATTAGCCGGGCGTGGTAGCACGTACCTGTAGTTCCAGCTACTCGGAAGGTTGAGGCGGAAAGATCGCCGGAGTCCAGCAGGTCGAGGCTGCAGTGGCCGGGAGCGGCCACTGCACTCTAGTCTAGGCGACAGAGTGAGACTCCAACTCAAAAAAAAAAAAAAAAAAAAAGAGTAAAACCCTTTTGTGTGAGAGCACATCTTAGCAGGGTCACTGCATGTCTAGGTACCCTATCCATTGCACAACTCCAGAGAGTACCATTTACATAAATTGCAATGTGAACTGCGCTTTTGGAATTGTGCGAAATGGCAGCGCTGTCTTTCTGCTCCTCAAATGATGACATAACATAACTATATTTGCCATCTTTAAATAGATCCCAGAAGCTCAAGTTAAAGCATTGAGGCTAGCGCTCTGGGCTATACAAAGCAGTGTCAGATTGTGGTTAGGAACACCTTGGAGACAGACTGCCAAGGTATAAATGCCAACTTGGCCTCTTGCCCCAGCCAAATTGCTACTTCTCTAAGCCTCAGTCTCCTCATTTGTATAATGGGGGAAATCAGGGTGGTTGGGAGCATTAAGTTACATAATGCAGGTAAAAATACTTGAAAGAATACAGTCGAGAACTCAATAAATATTAACTCTTAAGACAATGTCCCTCTTGTGTTCATTCATTACAATCTGGAACGAATAAAAAATCATCACAGCTATTTTATTATGATTCTGTCTCACAAATATTTATGGCTCTAGAGGAAACATTTTCTATGTGCCTTTAAAGCTAAGAAGTAGGAACAGTTTAACAGAATGCTCATGGAGAAAATGAAAAATAGAATTTGTGACTGCCATTAAGAGTTTAAGAGTTTGTTGTAGGGGTTGTGTACGCTGGATACTTTCAAATGTAATCATCACTGAAGGCTAATAGAAATCCATGAATTTCCAGGTATTAATAGGTAATGATAGGCATTCAAAAATAAATGTTTAGAAAACTATAAAATTAGTATTTTACACCTCCTTACCTTTCTTTCTTTCAGGTGGCATTGAACATGTTGCAAAGCGTCACTGAATCATCTGAAGATTTTTTACTGAGGTAAGCGGATAATCATAAAAAGCCATTTTTTAAGAAAGCTAACCAAGTGGCTTTTTACTATTGACTAACAACCTTTTCTAATAATCTTCAGTTTTATTTTAATAAAAGATTACATGTGGTTCAGTTTCTCAACCCTGGAATAGTGACTCAGGAAAACCATGAGGGAAACTTGAAGTTGTATTTGGTGTTGACTGAGTCCTTTGTGTCGGTGCAAGGCAGACTGTAAAATGCGACTCTGTCTTTCTAGTCTTGACAGGCTTGTGTTTTGATAGACTCATTCTCATTCATACCCTCCATCCTGTTTTTAGAGTATCCAGAAGTAGCTCTCCAGGTACACAGGGTACCCGTGGCCTCTGCTGACTTGGTTAGTGTGTAACATCAAGCAGGGGTGAGACAAGCACCTCTGCCCCCAGGCTGAACTGCTGGGAGTTAAGCTAAGGACCATAAGAAAAAGGAATCATCTTCAGATTCCCTTCTCTGTGTGTTCTGTTTTTGCATCTTTTCATCAGAGATTTAGCAACTATCATGTCAATAGAGTGTCTTTAATGATAGAATGGTGGCTTTCTTAGAGAAGATGGTCTCTTTTCTGCTTTTTCTCCTAACCCCCCACTATCACCTCAGCTTCACTCTGTTTTAGAAGTCAGGCCGGAAGCCGGCCTTGGTGGCTCAGCCTATAATCCCGCGCCTTTGGGAGGCTGAGGTGAGTGGATTGCCTGAACCGCGGGTTCGAGACCCGCCTGGGCAGCAAGACCTCATCTCTACAATAAATCAAAAAATCATCCGGGCGTGGTAGCGCGTGCCTGTAATTCTGGCTACTTGGAAGGCTGAGGCGGAAGGATCGCCGGAGCCCGGCAAGTCGAGGCTGCGGTGGCCGGGAGTGGCCACTGCACTCCAGTCTGGGCGACAGAGTGAGACTCCAACTCAAAAAAAAAAAAAAGAAGTCAGGCCGTTGTTAGAGCGTGAAGCAGCCTGAATGTAAGGGAAACCAAAAACAAAACAAACAAACAAAACAAAACAAAGCAAAACATTTGAAATGATGATACACAGCAACTCGTATTTCTCCTTAATCCCAGGATAATCAAAACTGGTGGGGCTGGGGAATACTGAAAACACCAACCACAAAAGGAGGCAGCTGCTATTTAGCTTGCTCTTTCACCAGGAATAAGAGCCCTACATAACCAATTTTTCTCAGTTGTGATGCTAATTAAAAATGTAAAAGAATGCTGCCTAGTCAATGCTGTGAAAGTCAAAGAAAGCCGGGCTCGGTGGCTCAGCCTGTAAATCCTGCGCCTTGGCTATTTGGAAGGCTGAGGCGGAGGGATCGCTGGAGCCCAGCAGATTGAGGCTGGGGTGGCCGGGAGCGGCCACTGCACTCCAGTCTGGGTGACAGAGAGCGACTCCAACTCAAAAATAAAGGAAAGAAATCAAAGGAAACAAGTTTGGGGTGGAGGTGGAGGCTGTGCTACCAAATTTTCTGTTTAGGACACCCTGATTTGCTATTTTATTAATCTGTAAGAAATTCATGTATGTAGAATGGTTAATGCACCAGGAAGTTGTTTATAAAATATAAATTGATTTTATATTTTAAATTTTAATAGTGGGTATAGTAAACAACAATAACTTAACAGAGTGGGATTAATTTTAAATGGCAAACATTTCAGGCCTTTAGGGAGGAAATTTTTGAATTGGAGAAGTGTGGTAAAATGGAAGTGCCTATTCCATCCATGCATAACACCAATCCTAGTGAACTTTTTTTTTAAATCCTGCATTGTTACTCTTTTAGCTAATTATTAACCAAAGTCTGAGTGACTAGTGGAATGAGTAAAATGGTTAGGTAAACCAGAGAAGGCAGAAGGAAACTAATATATATTCAACACCTACTATCCACTTGGTGCTTTATCTATATTTTTTTTCTAGTCTTCAAAACCTTCTATAAGGTAGTCATAATTACAACATATTTCTTAATTTGCAGCTGTACGTTGATGTTTGAAGAGGGTCGTGCCTAACTCCTTTGGACCATGCTTTTCCATTATACAATGAATGTTGATGTTGCCAAAAAATTAATTCAGGAGCTGGTACAGTTAGCAGTTAGAAATACACACAAACACACACACACACACCAGCATTTAAAAAACAAGGTTAAACTCATTAGGTTAAGCACGGTCAGCTGCCATATGATCATTCAAAGGGAGGAATTCTGTGCTGATAATTAGAGCTTTTTTCACCTTAACTGAGTCATCCTGTGTCATTGTTAGGCACTGTAGACAGTGCATACATACATTAACTGGGATCTGATAGATTCTTTTATCCATCACAAAAACCAACACAGGACTGAGTGTAACTAGGTGACAATCCCTCAGTTCCTTCTGAAGGAGAGAAACGTGTCTAATAGTGTTGGAGTTGGAGAAATTGACAGATTGAAGAACAACAAAGGTCTAGCAAAAACTGTTTTGATTCCAAAAGACAGAGGTGAAAGTAAAATTAGTTTATACATTTCCATGACAGCTTTAGAGGTAACATCCCTGCAGAATATACCAACATGGTGACATTTGTTTAGGCTTCTATAAGTGAGAAAATGTGTTCCTCCATGTAATATCAAATGTAATTATGGAACTATCAACTTTATCCACCTTCACATAAATCTCAAATGATTAAATCTATTATCTATTTAGAATAGCATCACATACTTATAAAGATAGATCAAGTCAGGCTCGGTGGCTCAGCCTGTAATCCTGCGCCTTTGGGAGGCTGAGGTGAGTGGATTGCCTGAGCTCGCGGGTTCGAGACCCGCTTGGGCAGTGAGACCTCATCCCTACAATAAATCAAAAAACCAGCCAGGCATGGTAGCGTGCCCCTGTAATTCCGGCTACCCGGAAGGCTGAGGCGGAAGGATCGCCGGAGCCCGGGAACGGCCACTGAACTCCAGTCTGGGCGACAGAGTGAGACTCCAACTCAAAAAAAATAAAAAATAAAAAAAATAAAGATAGATCAATACATATTTATGGGTCCTGGTGGTAAATACATATAAATAAAAGTGGCAGTACTTGTTTTAGGGATCTTACAATCAAAAAAGGAGGTGAACTGTAAAAGACATAATGCCCATAAATACAACAACATTATTATTAGAGAATATTCTCTCTAATCTTGGGGTCTCAGGTCTCTCTTTGGCATGGTTGCTGAAATGATTTAGAATTTTTAAAAAATTTTAAATCAGCAGCCGGGCTCGGTGGCTCAGCCTGTAATCCCACGCTTTGGGAGGCCGAGGTGAGTGGATTGC
>NW_007255635.1:30788-51238 GCF_000164805.1 Carlito syrichta
AAAAAAAATAGCCGGGTGTGGTAGCGTGCGTCTGTAGTTCCAGCTACTTGGAAGGTGGAGGCGGAAGGATCGCCGGAGCCTAGTGAGTTGAGGCTGCGGTGACCAGGAGCGTGCCACTGCACTCCAGTCTGGGCGACAGAGTGAGACTCCAACTTAAAAAAAAAAAAAAAAAAAAAAAGGTTTATGATATGATAAAGTGTTTTTAAAGCACATTATCATTAAACAACTTACAGAAAAATATCTTTAAATCTCATCCTATGCAAGCTTCTATTTCAAATAGTAATCTACAGAGAACTTCAACCAAACATGTGACTGCACATCTACTTTTGCAATAAATTAAACTAATTTGCTTTATCGTTATTTATATCATATTTGGTGTTATCTACATTCAGATACTTAAATACCAATACAAAAACAAGACAGTTTTAAGTGTTCCAAACACACAGAACAAAGAGAATATCCATTCAAAGTACTTGAACTCCACAACATGCAAACAAAATTAACTTAGTGTCCTTGACTCTCACAGGGGATAGTATTGGAGCCCATATCCTCTGAATACCCACCTCGCAAAAACCTGTAGCTCCTTGCCTGAGAGTTTTTAGCACCTGTTAGTTTCTGCAAGTGCCATTTTTTTGACTAGTTATATGCCTGGCCTGTGCATAGATAAACCAGGTGGTAGTTTGTTAATGATCCCCAGAAACAAGAGATGGATGGGGGAGTTGGTGAAAAAGCACACCAACTTCCTCATCCCATACCTGGGACAGCCCTGAGGTGTGTTTCACACCAAAGCTCTCAGTAAGACCGAACTCCAGTTTCCCACTGTGGTAACCAGCTTGATGACAAGTTTTATTTGCATCCTTCTATTTCCTGTCTCACATCCCTACACCTTTACTTATGTCTCTTGAGCTTCCTAAATAAACGACTTGTACTCCTTGTCTTGGGGTCTATTTCTGTGGGAACATAAACCAATACATATCTCTTCCATTCTTTTGTGATACTAAAGAAGAGTGTTGATTAGAACTTGGAAATTATAAGTAAAAGATGATCAAAATGAGATGAATGGTTAGATTTGTTTGTTCTTTGTTAAATATTGAAACAATGCCATTTTTAGTAAATTGCCAAGTGTTCTCAAGTCCCTCTTATTTTTACTATATCCCTGCCCTTCTCCGCCATTTGGCTTTTTTTTCCCCATTCATTTGGTCTTTTTAATCTCTACACAAAATATGATGTCATGGGGTAGGTCAATGAGAAACAGCAAAATTAAAAAAAAAAAAAATGCTTACAGCTCCATACCACTTACTACATGAACCAAAAATACACATTATTTTTTTTGTATATGTTAAGGAGTCAGTCACCTGGATAGATCATATGTTGGCAAATGAGTGCTTCATTTCTAGAAGAAATGGCAATGCTAATTTATTTGCAAGGGGCCTAAACCAGTGTTACTTTGAAATCAGTATATTTCATGACAGTGTAAACCAACACACGCAGGCACACAAGCATACACGTGTGTGTACTTGATATATATCACTTAATAATATGAATAGACTAAAAGTACTGTCAACCAATCAATAATAAATCCTAAATTCAGGGTTAATACCTGTGCCATATCCCCCCCTTCCTTTTTTTTTTTTTTTTTGAGTTGGGTTCTCACTCTGTCGCTCAGACTGGAGTGCAGTGGCCACTCCCAGGCCACTGCAGTCTCGACTGGCTGGGCTCCGGCGATCCTTCTGCCTCAGACTTCCAAGTAGCCGGAATCACAGGCATGCGCTACCATGCCTAGGCTGATTTTTTTTTTTTTGGATTTATTGTAGAGATGAAGTCTTGCCAAGTTGCCCAGGCGGGTCTCAAACCCGCGGGCTCAAGCAATCCATTCACCTCAGCCACCCAAAGCATGGGATTACAGGCTGAGCCACCGAGCCTGGCTTACCATATCTCTTTTCAAACAAGGTTTGACTGTCTTAGGTAAAAAAAAAAAAAAAAAAAAAAAAAAAAATCTATGAGCTGCCACAGATTTATAGATTTAATTTAGGCTGGTCATTAGTCAACATCATTTAAAAACTTGATGTGTCAGAATGGCTCCTGAATCTACAATTATTTATAGCAAGTATTTTAACTCAGAGAGAGGGAATGAACAGATTTCCTTCAAGTATCTGAGGCCTGTAAAGGAACTTTCTGTCTCTTTTCCTCCCTAAATCTGTAGGAATGAAGAAGCCCTCCCTGTAATGGGAAGGAAAGGGGGGTGGGGAGTAAGAGACATTTTGGTGAGATTTTGACCTCCATTTTGCTGAGGAGAAATAGAAGGGAGTTTTGAGGTGACTGGAAGGGAAAGGAGGAGTGAGAAAAAGAGAAGGAATGAGAGAACCACTGAGAAGGTTTAAAATGTCTCTAGACCTTTTATAATCACTTAAATACTTTATCAGGAGGAACACAAAGTTAATGGCTCAAATTGCTCCTGGTGTTATGATATATATTTATATACTGGCTTTGGTCCAAGGTTCCTGGTTCATAACTCCCAGAGCCCTTGTTACAAGTCTTTTGTTACATGTTGATTGTGGTGGAGCTCAGGGGAAGGCCTCAGAAAACAGAATCTCTCTGACCCTCTCCTGCCCTGCTTTCACCTGCCCCAAGGCAGGACACTAATCTTATTCTGTCTTTCAGATTGTGGGACTTCAGACTCTCCCCAGAGAGGGTTCCACCCTATATCCTGGAGGAAGGAATACTGAGGTCTTGAAGCTTCCATGAAAACCCAAGAGGACTGGGTGTGGAGAACTATGGGATAGCTGAGCAAGTGAAGGTTCCTAGAGGTTGGTACACCCAGGAAAGGCATGGAAGCTCTGCATCCCTAAGCATCTCTTCCTCTGTATCCTTTGCAAAATCCTTTATAATATACCTGCAAGTGTTAGTAAATATTTCCCTGAGTTCTGTGATCTGCTCCAGCAAATTAGTCTAACCCAAAGAGAGGGTCTTGGGAACCCCAACTTGAAGTTGGTCAGTCAGACATTCCAGACATTCTTGAAATTCAGGGGGACTGAACCCTCACCCTATGGGATCTAATGCTACTTATACGTATATAGCATTAGGATTGAATTGAAGAACACCTCGCTGGTGTCTGCCATTTGGTGGCTTGGTGTGTGGGAAAAAACTTTCACATCTGGTTACAGAAGTCTTCTTCTGTGTTGATGATTGTTGCTGCAGTGGTGTGAAAATAGAGGAAAAACACTGCTTGGGAGTTTCTTCTAAAGCACCTGCAGATTATGAACACATGTCACATCATAGCTGTAAGGCTTTGCAGTCACAGAGGCAGGCTGCGGATCTGGATTTGGAATCAGTATAATCATAAGGTTTATGAAGTTTTGAAAATGACTTCATTTGTCGTTACATATTTGTGATCACAAAGATTAGTACTTTTAAAAGATGTTACCTGGACTCCTCTAGTCTTTGAACATGGGGTGTATACAGTTATAATGATAGCTTAAGTAGTTGATGATCATGTTATAGAGCAAATAAGTGTGGCTATATTGGGGGTTTGAAACAGGGAAGAAGGAAATGAATGTTTAAGGAGTTCATCATCTTAAAGTTAAAGCATCATAAAACTCAGAGTAAGCTTCCGTCTTGCTATTGATATATAACATCTTGCTGTTGTATATAAACCATACTCAGATGGGTAGAAGGAGACATGGGGAAATCATCTTGGGGCTACATGGAAGAGAGAAAGGCTATATGCAGTTAATTATTTAAAACTATCTATTAGCTTACCCACAGACACAGCTCTTCATAATGAACTCTAGAAAGGGGTTGGCCCTAGTTGTGGATGGAGGGAACAGTCTTTCCCAAATGTAACTGCTGATGGCTGTGAAAAGCAATTTAGTGACTTGACTGAGGTATATAGACACCATGATAACCACCAGTCACCTGCCTTCTTCAGCTCTATGAAAATATCCACTGTCTTACACGTGTGCAGAAGTGGAGAAATGAGAAAGTCCATTATTAGACACTCAGATCCCAAACCTGCTGCCAGGTTCAAGTGCTGCCTTCCTGTCTCAGTGGAGACTCTTCAGTTCTACTCTAGGGATAAGCCTGTGGTCACTCCAGAGGCAGGTCATGGCCTCTGTGCAACAGGCAAGCACCACTTCCTGCAGCTGTCAATGCATGCTGATAATTTGAGATTTACCAGCTGAAGACATTCCCTCTCCACATGGCAGCTGCTTCTAGCAGGCCACTACACATCTGAGCCAAAGATGATGTGTTTGGCGTTTGCTTAGATGTTGAGAGCACGCACTGGCTTGGTGGGCACCAGTTGGCAAGAAGGGAGAACCCCAGCCAAGGGAAGTTTTGAAAGGGCCATATCCTGGCCCTTCAGAAGCAGCTGCATTTGTACCACTCACTAGAGGAGGCAAACAAGGCCCACAGGCACGTGTGCTCTACCTTCTTCAGTCAGTGGGAGGGAAGCCAGTTAATTTTTTTCAACTCTTTATCAAAATCAATGAACACATTGCTACACTTAGATAGTAGGGACTAGCCAAAGGACTAGTAGGCTTCCCTAACAGCCTTTTTATTAGGAGTCATATTTTTGACCTGTCCCACTTTACAACTCTGCAGCGTAACACCCCAAATTATAGGCATAATAGTCTAACAGCGGGTCGCAGCCCCTTCAGGCACACCGAGTCAAATCATGTCTGACTGAATCTGCTTTTTATATCCATAAACAACTTAAAACAGCTCTCTCCCTGGCATAAGAACCTGGCTCACCAGGCACACAGTGAACCAACAGGAAGACTACATGAGGACAATGGAGACATGGATAAGACAAGGGCAGGAGATGCATCGCTCATAGGAAATGAAAAGCTCTAAAGCCCAAGTATTTCCCTTAATTTTTTCCACGTTGTTCCCTGGAGGTTATGCAGTTGGATAATCTCAGAGCTGAGAGCAGATTGGTTTACTATAAACTGTTCATTCTACCTTCAGATACCGTCAGGCTCTCTGCTATAATGGTTGACTCAATTATTCCTCAAAACAAGTCATACACATGTCTAAGTTCTCTGATCCTCAGCTCTTGAAGGGCAGTACAATGAAAGAATTTATGGAATTTTGTTTGTCACGGATCATACTTCCTCCTTTAAAGACAGTTCTCTTTTTTATGTAAAATAAACCTGGAGCAAATTGAGTTTTGACAAATGACAGAGAAAGGGATGGATTTCTAAATCAATCAATGGCATATTCCTGGAGAATGAATACATAATAAACATTTTAGCATAAGGCAGAGATTCTGTCTGGATACGCTGGAGGCATTTTAATAAATGTAACATAGTTTATTGACAAACCTAGTGAATTGTTTCAAACTGATCTTTTCTGTCATATTAGAGGAAGTTTCAGACTAAAAATATGAAAAACAAATTGCGTAGTCATTACTTCCTATGCATATTATTGTTCACATTTTACAGATGAGAGAACTGGGGTAGAGCACAGTTGAATAATTTGCTTAGGTCACATGTATTGACTGGCGAGATATGAGACTGGATTTGTGTGACATGCAGTATTTAATTAAGATCACAAAGTTCTGTGTTTTCTCCTTTATTCCTGAGGAAAAAAATGCCTATTCCCTGAGGGACAGCTACCTATAGAATATGTACAATAATGTTAAGTTGAAATCGTTTCAAATACACCAAATAAGCCATTAAAAAAAGAAAAAAAGATTCTGAAAGAGAGGAAAATAGCCCCTTACAGTCAATGAAACAGTACAATAGTACATTCACAGATTGATTACAACTTATGGAGAGAGAAGATGGATAAAGAAATCTGAAAAAAATGTTAAGCATAATTGTGCTATGGTGGTAGAATATAATAGGTAAAAAGTTGTTTTGGCTTTTTAAAAACCTTTTTTCCATAATATCTGGGGTGTATGATTTTTTTTTTTTTTTTTTGTAATTAACAACAAGAGTGTGTTAAAGAAGCTATGTAAGCCCAGACACTTTTTGCATAAGATAGCTGCTGATGTCATAGAATTTTAGCTCAATTTATATGCAGCCGAATCTTTCTGTTCTTTTATTTTATAACCAATGAGCTGAAAATTTTTCCTTCTTTAATTTTAAGAAAAAGGAAGACCAAAGCCTTTATGTTCATTGTGGGCAATCATTAGTTAGAACAATACACACAGGAAAAATAATAGATTATTAAATGTAAAGGGTATTTATTCAAAAAGCCAAGTCTCTGCTTTCAAAATACTCATAATTTAGGAAAGGGCAAGTTAAGCTCATCATAGAGTAAGTGTGCAGAAAACTTGGACTATATGCCAATTTCAGCTATTTGTCAATTTTAGCTATTTTTTTTTCTCCAGAAGCCTTTCTTCTTCCCCATTTAAAACAATATCAAGGGAAAATAAATAAAAGAAAATGGCTTAGGATTGATTCAAAGCTCTGAATACTTGAATTCTAATTTGGTTCTAAAGTCAGGAAAAAAATCTACCCTTCTGGTATAATACTTTTAAAGTAAATGGAATCTATCATGCATGAAAAACTAATCTCTGACCTTTAATGGTAATTTTACTGATTGAAAAAAGTTTCAAACACTCAGTTGTGGAAAGGAAACAGACATTTGCTCACAGTCTGTAGACTGGCTCAGCTGACAGTAATTTTCCATTGATGGGGAGAAAACGATGGAAATTACAAAGCTATGGTTGGCTTTAGGTTGGTCCTATATAAACTTCAGCCATAATTCTGTGTTCATTCTTTTGTGTAGGTGAAATATCAACTAAGTCTCTATGAAAAGATGCTACTAATATCTTTGAGGTGACCTGTAATTACTATATATGATATGGTTATGTCTCTGATTCACCAACCATATATTTTATGCATTTGTAATGTTTATACACACACAGATAAAATTCTGCTAGGAAAAACGATAAAGTACTCTGTTCTGAAATTGTTTCTATAAATGCTGCAGTAAGAGTTTTTCAATGACTTTAACATTTCCATATCAGGAGACGTTATAGAAATATATTTTTCCAAATGCAGGTGTCAGACTACCTTCTAAACTTTGAGTTAGTTCTACAGGAATGAAGAGGAACACCAAAAATGATATAAAACTCTCCACAACATTTACAAAGCAATGAAGCAAAACTACCTCCAAGGGTCAGTGGAGGAGCCACCCAGTCCACACCCATAAACTCTAGGATAGTCCTGGTCACATCCCCAGTCACACCTTTTTGAGTCTCTGTGACTGATCTTGTGTTCTCATGTTCTAGGGTTCCATAATAGCCAGGTTTCCAAAAGCTCAAGTGTCTGTGTGCATGTATGCATGCATGTGTGCATATGTATGTGTGTACAGGCAAACTCACTTAGTAAGAGTAAGGTGTTGATAAAATGAGAAAAATACTAACCAAATAGCCTAAATGAATTAACACAAATAAAGCACTTAGACAGTGCCTGGCACTTAATCTGGAAATAAGACTGTATATAATATATATCTATAAAAATTATCAGTCTGTTAAGATATAAAACATTATCTATGTTTCCAGACTTTATGAACACCCTATAAATATGTTATTATTTATGAGAAACCAATTTACAGGAGGAAAATAGAATGAAATATTTTAAATCATAACTTACTGAATTTTAACTTAAAAGCATTTACTTAAAAGTATACTTATTTGATATAATGCATTATTCCTATTTTGCTGGCGCACCTGTAAAAAAAACCTTTAAGTGAACTCCTACATTATTAATTATCGCTTTAAAACCATTTTATGAACACTACATTGAGATATGACAAATGAGATGTGAAGACTAAAAAAAGTGGTATAAAATCTGATTAAGAGGGTATAATTTATTAATATTATATTAATTTATTAATATTATATTATTGGCTTTTTAAAATAGTGAAATTAGAGCACATATATTTTCCTTTCCAATCTTCCTCCCTTTCCTCCTTTCATGCCTCTCCCACCATTCTTTCCTTCCTTTCCTTTCCTTTTACTATTCATCAACTTATCAACCAATCAAGCAACAATTATTTGTTGAAAGTTATGGTTTGGCCGGGCTTGGTGGCTCAGACTGTAATCCCAGCACTTTGGGAGGCCAAGACCAATGGATTGCCTGAGCCCTGGGCTCGAGACCCGCCCGGGCAACTTGGTGAGACCTGTCTCTACAATAAATCAAAAATTAGCCAGACGTGGTAGCACGCGCCTATAGTTCCAGCTACTTGGAAGGCTGAGGCGAAAGGATCGCCAGAGCCCAGCAGGTCAAGGCTGCAGTGACCAGAAGTGTGCCACTGCCCTTCAGTCTGGGTGACAGAGAGACTCCAACTCAAAAAAAAAAGGAAAAAAAGAAAGTGATGGTTGCTTTTTCATTAAGACAAACCAATTAAGTAATCTATTTTTTCAATCAATAACTTTGTTTCTATAAAATAATTTAAAGGTATTCAGTTTCTAAAATCTGTTGCTCTAAGGACATACCCCAAGGTTTAGTGCGACCTAGGGATGGAATACAGGGTCCAGTGACATTCTTATTAAACTTCAATCTATCTGTACTTTTGTTGAGTCTCAATTTATTATGCATCTATTAAAGTTTAACTTTCTCTGATTTCCCTTCTGCTCCTGTTCCTCCAACTCAGCACCCCATGGTTTTTTACAATACTTCTGCAATGTTAGCTAGTCCACGTCCTCTCTCTTACTCCCTGGAAGGGCACCTCAGGAATCTAGCCACCATCAGGGCCTTCCTCCTATGACAGATGTAATGATGAATCCTCTGATCTATTGTCCTACTTAGGCAAGATTTTTATGCTCACAGCTGGGATCAAACAATCAAACATTTTCCCTGTGACAGCTAATATTTAAAGGTCTCGGTAGGATTTAATTCTTAAAGGATTAACTGTGAATACAATCTGGCCTCTTGCTCGTTTTTTTTTGTTTTGTTTTGTTTTGCTTTTTCTTTCTCTTAATAATTCTTTCAACATCCAGAAGAGCCTGAAGAGGAAAAGCAGTCATAAAAGAGAAGCTAGACATTTGCTGTGAAATGTCTATGAGGTGGTGTAAAAAGGAGCCTCAGAACTGAACTAGGCCTGGAAAGACATCTCTGTCTTCATTGTAGGCAACCTTCACGAGTCATGGCTAACAGCACTAGAAGCCAAAGAATGAATTGAGAAAAAGTGCTGAATAGAATTTGGGGAGTAGAGAGAAACAGGAAGTGAATGTCTCTGGTGCATTACATAACTATGTCACTGGTATCCATGTTAAAAGATGATTTTCTAAAACAGGGCACACACGTGCACACATGTACATACACACTCTAAGTCTACTCAAACCATGGGACAATTTGGGCTTGAGAATATGGACTGATTAAATATAATCTCAGTCATATTATCTTTGATTCAGGAATCCAAAAAATGACTAAAATCTCTTGCTTATGCAGCAATTAGGTAGTGATTTAGAGATAATATTGTTTCAGCATGTCTTCAAGTCAGAGGTATGCAACTTAGCTGTGCAATCATAGGAAAGTTATGTCAATTCCATGGGTCACATAGTTTCTCAGGGCTAATTAACACACACTATTGGTACAATAGCCAGCACAATGCTTTAGTTTGGCTTTCATAAATGTGCTGAAATTTTGGAAGAAGTTCAAAAACTACATATTAAGGAAAATAGTGCAATCATCTGCTGTTGCTTTACTTCTTATTACTTACGCGGTAGTGATAGTGAATAAGGTAACATTAACCTCTAGGGGAATGAACCGATTACCATTGCATGAGACCAAAGACAAACATGACTATGACATGGTCTTGAAGCAGCTGTTCTGATTCTTACTACTCAATTTAATGAGCAGTTTATGGGCCCAAGTCATCCCTTCAGAAGGCACAAGCATAGAACACTGAAGGAAGTCACTCAAATTGAGGTGCTTTTCTGAATTTGTCAAGAAGCCCATTGGACGCTCTATAGTTGGAAATCCTGGTGTTCCAGGAGCTTTATGGCTGATGGATCAAATACAATGCCATCTATTTTATGCCATGTATTAGATTATTGTTCAGCAAATATTCAGTGTCCTTCTCTTTCTTACTCTCTTTTCAGTGATATTTGGCTTGGTCATATTATGTGTTTTGGCCAACAGAATGTGGAAAGAAATGACACTACTGTTTTAAGCTGAAGGTTTACAAGGCATCAAGTGTTTCCACTTGCCACTTGGCGTTGTCAATGGTTCCTTGACAAGAACATGCCCTGGGAAACCATTTGTCCAAGAAGAAGAAAAAACATGAAGAACAAGCACAAAGGGAACCTGCAGCCTGACGCAGCACTATCCTGACCCACTAGCAGACCTATCAGCAAGAAACAAATGCTTATTATAGTTTGCCACTGATAGTTTATGGTTATTTGTTATGTAGCATTGGTGTAGTAATAGCTGACAAATACACCTTGCTATAATAGAACAACATAGATAGTAATTTTTTTCCTCTTGGAATCTCAAGGGTTCCAACCAATTCAACAAGCCCACAAACTTTCCATTTCATTTCCAGACTGCACAGCCTCTTACCATTTAAAAAAATCTGCCTTATGTAGAGTATGGTATACCCATCGCCCTACAATTCCCATCTGTCTAATCTTTATATGCAAGACTCAACTAAATTTTTTATCTTTCATGAGGAACTTCAAATTCCTCCACAAATATTCTCTCAGAGAGAAACACTTCCTTCTCTAAACTTTTTTTAGCCTCTCTCTTGCTTTACTGACCACCTTCTGCAATAAATTACAGTACTTCTAGTACAGTACTATCTCACTTTATGGGTTAATATATCCCTTAGCAGCTGAAAGTGCTTTAAAAACTAGAACATTTCTTTTGAATTTCAGACATAATAGGCCCCTCATTGGGTACAACTGAACTCACTTTCCCTCTAAATATGCTCCTTTGGATATCCTACTCAATAAATGTCATTTAGCCATCCACCTAGCTGCCCAGACCAGAAATCTATTGATCCCTACTTCTCTCATCTCCTATTTATCAAGTCCTGACTAGTCACAACTCCTTAATCGCAACCAAATTTCTTCATCTCTCCAGCTCCACTGACTTTATCGTAAAGTCCTTCACCATTTTTCCTGGATTCTAATTTATTCTCACATATTCTAGCTACCTCTGGTCCTGACCAAATGCAATCCAATTTCTCCACAGCAGGAAAACAAAAAAAGAGAGAGCGAGAGAGAGACATTTTTTGTGAAGTGCATATCTGATTATGTCATTTGCTGCTTAGACATCTTTCATTGGCTCCCCACTGCAGCAGAATGAAGTATATATTTCTCTATATATCAGACCTCTTTTGATCTACAGCTTACTTTGCCAGCCTTATTTCTGACTGATTCTCCAACTTGTGGTCTATACCTTAGGTAAATTACTTTTTCTGGATCTCCCCAAACCCACTACATTCTCTATTACTCCCAGTCATTTACATATGACAGTCTGTCTACTTAATATTCTCTCTCTTTCCCCCCACTATTCTTTTTTTGGCTATCTCCTGTTGCCCTTTATATCTCAGGTCAGATGACCCTTTCTTTAAAAGTCCACTCTGATACTCCCTTTTCCCCATTGCTCTGGCAAGTTTCTCCTTGTGTGTTACAACAGCATCCTGCTCTGACATGTTTTCCTATAGCACTTACTATATTATGATTACACACGAAACAACTCTATGGGTGGCCTATTCAAGAACCATTTCTCCCTATTTCTCCCTTCAGTATAATTCAAATAACCACATACCTTTGTAGCCACACTCTTGAGGAGGCGGGCCTTAGTCCCAGCTCCTCTGAGGAAATCTGACTGTCTTAGCTAATTAAGTGCCATTTTTGTGGTAGCAATTGGTTACATTTTGGCCAATGAGACATTGAAGGAAAATTGGCCAAGGCAGAATGTCTATCTGGGAAGGATTTTTCTCTATCTTAAAAGAAGATAGGCCAGGTTCGGTGCCTCAGCAAGAGGACTGCCTGAGCCCAAGGGTTCGAGATCCAACCGGACAACTTGGCGAGACCTCATCTCTACAATACATCCAAAATTAGCTGGGTGTGGTAGCGCACCTGTAGTTCCGGCTACTTGGAAGGCTGAGACAGAAGGATCGCAGGAGCCCAGCAGGTTGAAGCTACGGAGGCCGGGAGTGTGCCACTGCCCTCCAGCCTAGGTGACAGAGTGAGACTCCAACTCAAAAAAAAAAAAAAAAAAGACATAGAAAAAAGATCCTTCTTTTTCCATTGGCCCTAGCTATCTGCATGTAATAGAATTGTGACAGACATTATGGAAACAAACCAGAAAAATCACCAACCCTGAGGAAGGTAAGCAGAACATGGAAAAGACTTAGGCCATTGATAATGTTATGGAATTACTGAGTGACTTAGAGCTTCTCACCTCAGGACTGCGTATGGTTTAAGTCAGTTGAGTTATGGTTTTTTGTTACTTAGCATTGCAAGCATTCCAACTAACACATATCTATCTTTCTCACTGCACTGATATTAATAATAATCTATGCTTAGAGATAGAACTATAAAATAACTAAGAATTTAAAGAAAATATCTTAGAGACTACATGGCCTTATGATAGTTGATAAGGAAGATTTCATTAAGGTGGTATTTTATAGAGAATCAGAATCATCTTTTAAGGAAAAGGCTGCAGAAATCTTCTAATTCATGCTCTGGTCCAGAGAATAAAATGAAACTGTAATAGTCCTTTGAAAAGTTGGGCTTAAAATGATCATAGAGATTTTACTGTACCAAATTAAGAAGCCTCTAGAAATGTGACCTAATTTAGCTTCTTTTCTGCCCTGCCCTTTGCCTTTTCCTTTCCCATCTCATCTCTGGTTTTACTTCAAAAGCTTAGTAACTTAAAAGAGAGAAAACCCATCAACATATTTACCAAAACACTCACCAAAGATCCAAGAAAAGGTTACAGTGATATCTGAGCCTACAATTACATTAACATCGTGGATTTGAACATGTATCTTTACTTTTGCAGAATTTCTTGCTGAAATGGAAATTTGAAGAACAGCAAGAAAGGTAGATCCTCTTCCTACCTTCATTTTTATGCTTTTTTTTTTTGGCATTGGAGTCTCACTCTGTCACCCAGAGTAGAAAGCAGTGGCATGCTCCTGGCCACCGCAGCCTCGACCTGCTGGGCTCCGGGCGATCCTTCCGCCTCAGCCTTCCAAGTAACCGGAACCACAGGCGCGTGATACCACGCCCGGCTAATTTTTGATTTACTGTAGAGACGAGGTCTTGCCAAGTTGCCCGAATTGGTGTCGAACCCACGGGCTCAAGCAATCCACTTGCTTAGGCCTCCCAAAGTGCTCGGTTTACAGGCTGAGCCACCAAGCCCGGCCTTTTATGCTTTTAATATTAAGTACACGGGCTGGGCGCAGTGGCTCACGCCTGTAATCCCAGCACTTGGAAGGCTGAGGCAAGAGGATTGCCTGAGCTTAGGTGTTCAAGACCAGCCTGAGCAACATGGTGAGACCTTGTCTCTACAATAAATCAAAAAATTAGCCGGGTGTGGTGGTGCGTGCCTGTGGCTCCAGTTACTTGGAAAGCTAAGGTGGAAGGATCATCTGAGCCCAGTAGGTTGAGGCTGTGGTGGCCATGAGCATGCCACTGCACTCCAGCCTAAGTGACAGTGAGATATTGACTCCAAAAATAATAATAATAAGTACATGACAAGGAGGACCTATTAAATAATAGCACCCTTCTATTTATCAGTAATAGAACCAACTCTTCATTTTCATAAGAAGTGTAAGATAATATGGATGACAAAGGTTATTTTTTATTACATTTTTTAAAAATTGGTGGACTGTTTAAACTATAGTGCTGCAAATGGAACTTATTGTATACTTACAGACAGTTACTTGTCTGTCTTTCTATACAATTTGTACTAAGTAGAACTTATATCTTCCTTGAAGGTTTAGTAGAAGTTTTATGTAGAACCATTTCAGCTAGTACTTCTAATAGTTTGCTCACTGACTAATTTGTGTGTATGTATGAGGAGGGGGGAGGTCTCTAAAATTAGACATGTTGATTTAAAAATTTGTCAAATGGCTATGGCTACAGATTCACTCTACTTTTTATTTATTTATTTATTTATTTATTTATTTATTTATTTAGGGTCTCACTCTGTCACCCAGGCTGGAGCACAGTGGCATGATCATGGCTTACCACAGCCTCAAATTCCCGGGATTAGGTATACAAGTGGACATCATACAGGTAAAGTTTGGGCCTCCCTTTGGTTCCCACTTCCTAGCTAGCATGCTTTTTTGCTTTTTTTTTTTTTGAGTTGGAGACTTTGTCACCCAGGCTGGAGTGCAGTGGCATGCTCACAGTCATACCAGCGTCAACCTGCTGGGCTCAGGTGATCCTTCCACTTCAGCCTTCCAAATAGCCAGAACTACAGACACACACTACCACACGTGGCTAATTTGTTGATTTAGTGTAGAGATGAGGTCTCGCTAAGTTGCCCAGGCTGTTCTTGAATCCGTGGGCTCAGGCAATCCTCACCTTGACCCCCCAAAGTGCTGGAACTACAGGCTTGAGCCACATTGCCTGGCTGCATTTGTTTTAGCTTGTTTGAAAAATAGCATGTATTTCCTATATACATAGCAGATGTTGGAAGTGTCACAAGTGCATGCTGGGAGAAGAAAGAAAAGCAACTTCAGTACATAATTCACAAGAGGATGTCCTAAATGGACTATACTTTTCAGAGGGCTAAAATAGATGATAAAACAAAGTACACTCATTTGGGACCTTGGTACATGTGTGGTACATTGCTTCATCTTTAAAATAAAAGATATGCATGAGATGATTCCTAAATTCCTTTCCAAGTCTAATGTATTTAATGGCTTCATCATTTCCCCAATAGATTTTAAACCCTGGAAATACAACTCATGAGATAGCCATTTCAGTCTGATAAATATTTCTGGATAAATATTACTGTCATGTGCCAGTGCAGTGATAAGATAATTTTACAACCAAACATCCTCCACTTTTAAATAATAAAGTTACTTAACACTATTCTTTATTCTTGGCAACTCTTTAAGAAATATATATGGGATGAATCAATGCATTATTATTCTGCTCTGTGTTTCGTATTAACACAGAAAGAAAACACACACACACACACACACACACACACTTCAAACTGGCTGTGAATAAAATGCTAAAAAATAAATAAATAAAACATAAATTGAACTGTGATTCTTTAGCAGAAACTCAAGTGCCCATATAACTGAATAGTCTCTGAACCTGGCAGCTAAAAATGTTATACCCTTTCTGAAAAATGGAAAATGCATTGTAATTCTAAGTAAAGAGCACTCCAATTTTAGCTGCTTTTGTCCTCTTTGAGGCTTGCCTGGGTCGATAATTAGCAAGAAATCTTCGGGGACTGAGGGCAGAAATATGATGAACAGGTGCAAATGAACTACCTTTAAAAAGCAATAGCACAAATCAAGAAAGCACTCAACACTTGTCCTGTCAAAGTGTTCAGATAGGCAGGTCCAAAAATGAGAAACTGAAAATTAACAAACTGGAACCTAGCTGTATGTACTTACTTAATGAAGTCCACTGTTAATGTAATATATTTTCACCTTCTATTTTAGTGAAGACTTCTAAAATTATTCAAAATGTTTCTCAAAAAAATGCTTCTCCAATTTTACTAGGACTTTTAGAATTCTTTTCAATCTTCTTTTCAAAGTGTAAGAGAAAGAATGAGGAAACAGTCTGATACATTAGAAAGAGTGCACAACCACGAGCCAGGAAATTTGTCACAGAACTACTATAAACTTGGGACGTGAAGTTGAATAAATTGTTTAATCTTTTTTGGTATATTTCTTCATCTGAAAAATGAGGATAAAGCTCTATGTATTCTAGCAGTTGGCAAGAGGATCAAATTAGATAATGTTAAAAAACATTTATAAGATAAAAATGCTCTACAAATATATTTTATACATAATTATCAGAGAAGTCTCTTGTGAGCTAAAATCTGGCGCTATTATATGTGACCTATATCCAAATAACAAAATTATATGTTAGAAATAGCACAATATTCATAAAACTAATATTTAAAAGCATATGGCACAGTGGTTAATTACATAGATTGAAGAAAAACAGTGGCATTTGAGGTCTGACTTTGTCATTTTCTAGATGTGATTTGGGACCTGGCAGTTCACTCCTATATACTTCAGTTTTCACATCTGTAACAAAGAGGGTAATAATACTATATTCCTCATATGTTTGTTGTGAGTATTAAAGGACTTAATATATATCAAACCCTAGAATGGCACATAGTAGGTGTTATGTAAGTGTAAATATATTTGGGAGTGCATTCTAAGATGCTTTAAAACCCAGGCTAACTTCTTAGCTAGTATTTGTTTTATTTTGTTTGAAAAATAGCATGCATTTCATATACATAGCAGATGATGGAAGTGTCACAAGTACATGCTGGGAGAAGAAAGAAAAGCAACTTCAGTACATAATTCACAAGAGGATGGCCTAAATGGACTATACTTTTCAGAGGGCTAAAATAGATGATAAAACAAAGTACACTCATGTGGGACCTTGGTACATGTGTGGCTTTCTTTGTTTTTACACTATCCTTAGGTGCTGAAATAGTGTCTAAAAGTGAATTGTATTTGCATTGTGTTTTTAAAAAATCACTTTCACATCCATTACCTCATTATAAGTTCAGGGCCATTAAAAGTGGACAAAGAACTTTCACCCTCACAGATCTCTGAGGAATCAAGTCAATTGAATACTTGTGCTTGAGAAGAAAAGATGGGCTCTTTGCCAAATATTTTCTAGCAGCTCATAAGCCCAAGCTTTTCATCTAAGTCAACTGCAGGCCTGGAAGGGCCTGGAGAGGCAACTCATTTACTCAGCAGAACTCATCGCCCCTTGTTTTGGATCACTGACTGCATTTTACCTGTAAGTAGTCAATTTTGGATGTTTCACCAACAAATCTGGAAATGTGAGGCAAAGAAGATTGACTAGTTGGGGACTTCCTGTAGGATTTTCCCATAGGCTCTGCCCTGTTGCATCATTCCATTGTGGATTCAAAGGTGATTTTCCATGAGACTACACCTACCGGAAAGGAAAGTCTTGGTGGTTTCTTATTTAATTTGACCAACTAATACATCATCATAATTAATTCCAAGCCCCCTTATCAAGCAGATATAGCACAGATGGGAATTCCATGCAAACGTTTTCATGGAGTCATTTGCTAGGAAAGCCCCAACTAGCAAAAAGTATGAACAAATACCTTTTTATGGGACCCTGGTTCAATCTAAACAGAATGCTTGCTCCAGAAAGAGAGTGTTCTCAGAAATTACATTGTCTGATCAAGCTTATTTCTTTTGTCTCAATGCTTATTGAAATCATTAAATATGTTATGACAAGGAAATACACTAAACACGATGTTAATCCTTAATAAACATAGTGTAATGTCTAAGGGTCATGGTTCGGATTATCGTGACAATACTCTAGGTATAAAATGTATAAAACTGAGTACATCTGTATTCAATCTAGGTTGAAACAAAAGTATTAAAAAATTATTTCATCATCTTGTATTCTTTGATAATTTTTGCTTAAAATTTGTAAGGGTTAAACAAAATATAAAATAATGCAAAAAAATCTGAAGGCTGGCTCTCCTGGTCTATTATTCAACACCTAGATCAGTGCCTGAAATACAGTAGGTATTCAAAAATATTTATAGAGGCCAGGTGTGGTGGCTCATGCTTGTAATCCTAGCACTTTGGGAGGCTGAGGTGAAAGAACTGTTTGAGCCCAGGAGTTTGAGACCATCCTGGGCAACATAGCAAGAAATCATCTCTACCAAAAAAAAAAAAAAAAGGCCTGGTGTGGTGGTTTGCGCGTGTAGTCCCAGCAACTCAGGAGGCTGGGATGGAAGGATGGCCTGAGCACAGGAGGTCAAGGCTACAGTGAGCCATGATTGTGCCACTGCACTTCAGCCTGAGCAATACAATGAGACCCTGACTCAAAACATATATATATATATATATATCATATATATATGATATATATATATATATATATATAGAATAGAGGACTATCTGAGATGTCTGAGTCATTCTAACCACACTAATAGTTTTTATTTATCTGTAGACATAATAGTCTCGAACACATTAAGGGAAGTTGATCAATTTTAGTAACAGCAAAAAACGTTTTCCTTTGCAGAAATATAATGCTAAATTATAATTGTGCAAAGTCAAAAAGTAATCTACAAATTAATTACAGAGCATTATTAAGTGAGCCAAAGGCATTCTATAAATAAATAATGCCGTACTTTTCTAAAGGTTGTTGCTATTATGTGTAAGCCCTTAGGATGAAAACAGGGAGTCCTATTTTTAATACATTCACCACACTGATGAATGACTGATATAAACAATTCATGTAAACACCTCAGCCAACCATTACTCTTGGGGACAAGAGAGACATTTCAGTAGCAAGAGCTAAAAGCAGGGAGCACAATCTTTATGTGGAAAACTCATTTAAATTTCTTGATTTTCTCCAGGGGGTGGCAATTAAGCAAAACCTGGCACAGACGTGAAACACATAATTGAAGCCAACTTTCCCTTGGTTAAGTAAATGCGATCCTTTCACTATTGGGAGATGGTTTGGACCTTGTCCCCAAACTGCCCCTTAGGTCACCTGCTCTCATTCTTCCCGCCTCCTCCCACCATCTTCTCCTGCAGAGGGAAGAGGGAACGTCTTATTGCTCTCCCACTCTCCACTGAGGTTCATCAAAATTTGTTCTCGGGAAAGAATCTAATCTCAGATATTCACACATATAAATTCAAATGACCATTTTTACCTTCCCCCGAGGCAATTGCTTTTTTGGTCTTATTTCTGTGTTTAAAACACAAACAAAACAAAAACCCCCAAACATTTTGTTTCCCTTTTTAAAAGAAATTTTAAGACTTAGATGCCAGGAAGATAATGCCTTTTAGTTTGTTTATTTGGTTTTGAGATAAAAGGTCTTTCTCTGACATTAAAATTACATGTGTAGGTTAAATAGACCAATTTAGTTATATTGTTTTAGCTACTTAAAAGGAACTGCATGATACATTGGTTGGCTGTCAGGCTGTGGCACTTCTGTTTGCCCTCACGGTTCCTTCCGTCGTCTCACCCCTACCATCATCTCTGACATACACTTCTGACTTTTGATGGGTACCTTAACCTGAGGCTCAGTGCCTCCTCAAGGAGAACAAGGCCCAACTATGCTTAGCATTCTCTTCCACCAACCCTGTCCTTCCAGCTTGTTCAGTTCCCAGCCTTAAGAGCTCAGTCATCACAGACCCTTTCATCTCTTCCCACTTGGTAGCAGTGGCAAATTTCAACTTTGTCACATATACAATGTTTTCAGAAACTACCTTTTTTATTCTATTTTCACCTCCTTGAATTTAGTTTAAAATCTCATTACTTTTTAACATAAAAACAATACTTGCTGATGTATTACTTCCCTGGGCTGCCATAACAAAATACCACAGGCTAAGTGGTTAAACAGAAACTGGCCCAGTGCGGTGGCTCATGCCTGTAATCCTAGCACTTTGGGAGGCCAAGGGAGGAGAATTGCTTGAAGTTGGAGACAAGCCTGGGCAACATAGAGAGATCCCATCTCTACAAGAAATCAAAAAATTACTCGGGTGTTGCCTGTAGTCCCAGCCACTCCCAGCTGAGGTGGGAGGTTCCCTTGATCCCAGAAGGTCAAGGCCGCAGTGATCTAACCTGTACCACTGTACTCTAACCTGGCTGACAGAGTGAGAACTTGTCTCTATAAAAAAACAAGATGAACAAACAAAAACAGAAACTTATTCTGTTTCTGGAGTGCTCCAAAACTCTAGTTCTGGATGTTAGAAGTCCGAGATCAAGTTGAGAGCAGAGTTGGTCTTCTGGAGGCTTCTATTCTTGGCTTATGGATGGCCATCTTATTTCCAGGTCTTCACATGGTCTTTTGTGTGTGTGTGTGTGTGTGTGTGTGTGTGTGTGTGTGTCTGTGCATCTTAATCTTTTCTTTTAAGGACACCAGTCATATTGGATTAGTACCTTCCCCCATGACCTCCTTTTACTTTTATCACCTCCTTTAAAGGCCCTATCTCCAAATAGTCACATCCTTAGTTACTGCGGTTAGGACTTCAACATATGGATTCTAGTGGGACAAAATTCAGCCCATGAAGCTTTACATTAGAGATGACCGTGTGGCATAGTTCTGGTCAATGAACTGTAAGATGATGTCTTCTAGGGGCTTTGGGGCAGGTTTTTATGTTTTTGATAAGTAGGGTAGAAGCAACTAGAGTGGCCTGTCCTCTCTCCCTGTTCCTCCTTCCCTCTCACTGTTTGTAACACAGTTTTTTTGTTGTTGTTGTTGTTTTTCGTTTTTTGAGTTGGAGTCTCACTCTATCACCCAGACTGGAGTGCAGTGGCCGCTCCCGGC